>NW_027189320.1:168288-221781 GCF_040958095.1 Procambarus clarkii | reverse complement strand
CTCTTTAAGGGTCTGAGCGGGTGGTGGAGAGGGTTAAGGCGTACCTGTTATGCCAGTTGCTGGAAGGCTTCTGTGCTGGCTAGGGTTCGAGTCTCCTGGTGGGAAAGTGTTCTAAAGTTGTATACTTAACTCTCGTGTGTAGGAGAGTTGTGCCTTAAGCAGAGACACTGTGTCTTCCCATATTAACAGGGACTTGATGAAATTAACGTCTAAATGACCCCTCACTTGCTCTGGTGCTCTTGGGAGGTGTTGATCTTTGGGGTATTTAAATACTCCGAAATTACCATCTCTTTTAAGGGTCTGAGCGGGTGGTGGAGAGGGTTAAGGCGTACCTGTTATGCCAGTTGCTGGAAGGCTTCTGTGCTGGCTAGGGTTCGAGTCTCCTGGTGGGAAAGTGTTCTAAAGTTGTATACTTAACTCTCGTGTTTAGGAGAGTTGTGCCTTAAGCAGAGACACTGTGTCTTCCCATATTAACAGGGACTTGATGAAATTAACGTCTAAATGACCCCTCACTTGCTCTGGTGCTCTTGGGAGGTGTTGATCTTTGGGGTATTTAAATACTCCAAAATTACCATCTCTTTTAAGGGTCTGAGCGGGTGGTGGAGAGGGTTAAGGCGTACCTGTTATGCCAGTTGCTGGAAGGCTTCTGTGCTGGCTAGGGTTCGAGTCTCCTGGTGGGAAAGTGTTCTAAAGTTGTATACTTAACTCTCGTGTGTAGGAGAGTTGTGCCTTAAGCAGAGACACTGTGTCTTCCCATATTAACAGGGACTTGATGAAATTAACGTCTAAATGACCCCTCACTTGCTCTGGTGCTCTTGGGAGGTGTTGATCTTTGGGGTATTTAAATACTCCGAAATTACCATCTCTTTTAAGGGTCTGAGCGGGTGGTGGAGAGGGTTAAGGCGTACCTGTTATGCCAGTTGCTGGAAGGCTTCTGTGCTGGCTAGGGTTCGAGTCTCCTGGTGGGAAAGTGTTCTAAAGTTGTATACTTAACTCTCGTGTTTAGGAGAGTTATGCCTTAAGCAGAGACACTGTGTCTTCCCATATTAACAGGGACTTGATGAAATTAACGTCTAAATGACCCCTCACTTGCTCTGGTGCTCTTGGGAGGTGTTGATCTTTGGGGTATTTAAATACTCCGAAATTACCATCTCTTTTAAGGGTCTGAGCGGGTGGTGGAGAGGGTTAAGGCGTACCTGTTATGCCAGTTGCTGGAAGGCTTCTGTGCTGGCTAGGGTTCGAGTCTCCTGGTGGGAAAGTGTTCTAAAGTTGTATACTTAACTCTCGTGTTTAGGAGAGTTGTGCCTTAAGCAGAGACACTGTGTCTTCCCATATTAACAGGGACTTGATGAAATTAACGTCTAAATGACCCCTCACTTGCTCTGGTGCTCTTGGGAGGTGTTGATCTTTGGGGTATTTAAATACTCCGAAATTACCATCTCTTTTAAGGGTCTGAGCGGGTGGTGGAGAGGGTTAAGGCGTACCTGTTATGCCAGTTGCTGGAAGGCTTCTGTGCTGGCTAGGGTTCGAGTCTCCTGGTGGGAAAGTGTTCTAAAGTTGTATACTTAACTCTCGTGTTTAGGAGAGTTGTGCCTTAAGCAGAGACACTGTGTCTTCCCATATTAACAGGGACTTGATGAAATTAACGTCTAAATGACCCCTCACTTGCTCTGGTGCTCTTGGGAGGTGTTGATCTTTGGGGTATTTAAATACTCCGAAATTACCATCTCTTTTAAGGGTCTGAGCGGGTGGTGGAGAGGGTTAAGGCGTACCTGTTATGCCAGTTGCTGGAATGCTTCTGTGCTGGCTAGGGTTCGAGTCTCCTGGTGGGAAAGTGTTCTAAAGTTGTATACTTAACTCTCGTGTTTAGGAGAGTTGTGCCTTAAGCAGAGACACTGTGTCTTCCCATATTAACAGGGACTTGATGAAATTAACGTCTAAATGACCCCTCACTTGCTCTGGTGCTCTTGGGAGGTGTTGATCTTTGGGGTATTTAAATACTCCGAAATTACCATCTCTTTTAAGGGTCTGAGCGGGTGGTGGAGAGGGTTAAGGCGTACCTGTTATGCCAGTTGCTGGAAGGCTTCTGTGCTGGCTAGGGTTCGAGTCTCCTGGTGGGAAAGTGTTCTAAAGTTGTATACTTAACTCTCGTGTGTAGGAGAGTTGTGCCTTAAGCAGAGACACTGTGTCTTCCCATATTAACAGGGACTTGATGAAATTAACGTCTAAATGACCCCTCACTTGCTCTGGTGCTCTTGGGAGGTGTTGATCTTTGGGGTATTTAAATACTCCGAAATTACCATCTCTTTTAAGGGTCTGAGCGGGTGGTGGAGAGGGTTAAGGCGTACCTGTTATGCCAGTTGCTGGAAGGCTTCTGTGCTGGCTAGGGTTCGAGTCTCCTGGTGGGAAAGTGTTCTAAAGTTGTATACTTAACTCTCGTGTGTAGGAGAGTTGTGCCTTAAGCAGAGACACTGTGTCTTCCCATATTAACAGGGACTTGATGAAATTAACGTCTAAATGACCCCTCACTTGCTCTGGTGCTCTTGGGAGGTGTTGATCTTTGGGGTATTTAAATACTCCGAAATTACCATCTCTTTTAAGGGTCTGAGCGGGTGGTGGAGAGGGTTAAGGCGTACCTGTTATGCCAGTTGCTGGAAGGCTTCTGTGCTGGCTAGGGTTCGAGTCTCCTGGTGGGAAAGTGTTCTAAAGTTGTATACTTAACTCTCGTGTTTAGGAGAGTTGTGCCTTAAGCAGAGACACTGTGTCTTCCCATATTAACAGGGACTTGATGAAATTAACGTCTAAATGACCCCTCACTTGCTCTGGTGCTCTTGGGAGGTGTTGATCTTTGGGGTATTTAAATACTCCGAAATTACCATCTCTTTTAAGGGTCTGAGCGGGTGGTGGAGAGGGTTAAGGCGTACCTGTTATGCCAGTTGCTGGAATGCTTCTGTGCTGGCTAGGGTTCGAGTCTCCTGGTGGGAAAGTGTTCTAAAGTTGTATACTTAACTCTCGTGTTTAGGAGAGTTGTGCCTTAAGCAGAGACACTGTGTCTTCCCATATTAACAGGGACTTGATGAAATTAACGTCTAAATGACCCCTCACTTGCTCTGGTGCTCTTGGGAGGTGTTGATCTTTGGGGTATTTAAATACTCCGAAATTACCATCTCTTTTAAGGGTCTGAGCGGGTGGTGGAGAGGGTTAAGGCGTACCTGTTATGCCAGTTGCTGGAAGGCTTCTGTGCTGGCTAGGGTTCGAGTCTCCTGGTGGGAAAGTGTTCTAAAGTTGTATACTTAACTCTCGTGTTTAGGAGAGTTGTGCCTTAAGCAGAGACACTGTGTCTTCCCATATTAACAGGGACTTGATGAAATTAACGTCTAAATGACCCGTCACTTGCTCTGGTGCTCTTGGGAGGTGTTGATCTTTGGGGTATTTAAATACTCCGAAATTACCATCTCTTTTAAGGGTCTGAGCGGGTGGTGGAGAGGGTTAAGGCGTACCTGTTATGCCAGTTGCTGGAAGGCTTCTGTGCTGGCTAGGGTTCGAGTCTCCTGGTGGGAAAGTGTTCTAAAGTTGTATACTTAACTCTCGTGTGTAGGAGAGTTGTGCCTTAAGCAGAGACACTGTGTCTTCCCATATTAACAGGGACTTGATGAAATTAACGTCTAAATGACCCCTCACTTGCTCTGGTGCTCTTGGGAGGTGTTGATCTTTGGGGTATTTAAATACTCCGAAATTACCATCTCTTTTAAGGGTCTGAGCGGGTGGTGGAGAGGGTTAAGGCGTACCTGTTATGCCAGTTGCTGGAAGGCTTCTGTGCTGGCTAGGGTTCGAGTCTCCTGGTGGGAAAGTGTTCTAAAGTTGTATACTTAACTCTCGTGTTTAGGAGAGTTGTGCCTTAAGCAGAGACACTGTGTCTTCCCATATTAACAGGGACTTGATGAAATTAACGTCTAAATGACCCCTCACTTGCTCTGGTGCTCTTGGGAGGTGTTGATCTTTGGGGTATTTAAATACTCCAAAATTACCATCTCTTTTAAGGGTCTGAGCGGGTGGTGGAGAGGGTTAAGGCGTACCTGTTATGCCAGTTGCTGGAAGGCTTCTGTGCTGGCTAGGGTTCGAGTCTCCTGGTGGGAAAGTGTTCTAAAGTTGTATACTTAACTCTCGTGTGTAGGAGAGTTGTGCCTTAAGCAGAGACACTGTGTCTTCCCATATTAACAGGGACTTGATGAAATTAACGTCTAAATGACCCCTCACTTGCTCTGGTGCTCTTGGGAGGTGTTGATCTTTGGGGTATTTAAATACTCCGAAATTACCATCTCTTTTAAGGGTCTGAGCGGGTGGTGGAGAGGGTTAAGGCGTACCTGTTATGCCAGTTGCTGGAAGGCTTCTGTGCTGGCTAGGGTTCGAGTCTCCTGGTGGGAAAGTGTTCTAAAGTTGTATACTTAACTCTCGTGTTTAGGAGAGTTATGCCTTAAGCAGAGACACTGTGTCTTCCCATATTAACAGGGACTTGATGAAATTAACGTCTAAATGACCCCTCACTTGCTCTGGTGCTCTTGGGAGGTGTTGATCTTTGGGGTATTTAAATACTCCGAAATTACCATCTCTTTTAAGGGTCTGAGCGGGTGGTGGAGAGGGTTAAGGCGTACCTGTTATGCCAGTTGCTGGAAGGCTTCTGTGCTGGCTAGGGTTCGAGTCTCCTGGTGGGAAAGTGTTCTAAAGTTGTATACTTAACTCTCGTGTTTAGGAGAGTTGTGCCTTAAGCAGAGACACTGTGTCTTCCCATATTAACAGGGACTTGATGAAATTAACGTCTAAATGACCCCTCACTTGCTCTGGTGCTCTTGGGAGGTGTTGATCTTTGGGGTATTTAAATACTCCGAAATTACCATCTCTTTTAAGGGTCTGAGCGGGTGGTGGAGAGGGTTAAGGCGTACCTGTTATGCCAGTTGCTGGAAGGCTTCTGTGCTGGCTAGGGTTCGAGTCTCCTGGTGGGAAAGTGTTCTAAAGTTGTATACTTAACTCTCGTGTTTAGGAGAGTTGTGCCTTAAGCAGAGACACTGTGTCTTCCCATATTAACAGGGACTTGATGAAATTAACGTCTAAATGACCCCTCACTTGCTCTGGTGCTCTTGGGAGGTGTTGATCTTTGGGGTATTTAAATACTCCGAAATTACCATCTCTTTTAAGGGTCTGAGCGGGTGGTGGAGAGGGTTAAGGCGTACCTGTTATGCCAGTTGCTGGAATGCTTCTGTGCTGGCTAGGGTTCGAGTCTCCTGGTGGGAAAGTGTTCTAAAGTTGTATACTTAACTCTCGTGTTTAGGAGAGTTGTGCCTTAAGCAGAGACACTGTGTCTTCCCATATTAACAGGGACTTGATGAAATTAACGTCTAAATGACCCCTCACTTGCTCTGGTGCTCTTGGGAGGTGTTGATCTTTGGGGTATTTAAATACTCCGAAATTACCATCTCTTTTAAGGGTCTGAGCGGGTGGTGGAGAGGGTTAAGGCGTACCTGTTATGCCAGTTGCTGGAAGGCTTCTGTGCTGGCTAGGGTTCGAGTCTCCTGGTGGGAAAGTGTTCTAAAGTTGTATACTTAACTCTCGTGTTTAGGAGAGTTGTGCCTTAAGCAGAGACACTGTGTCTTCCCATATTAACAGGGACTTGATGAAATTAACGTCTAAATGACCCCTCACTTGCTCTGGTGCTCTTGGGAGGTGTTGATCTTTGGGGTATTTAAATACTCCGAAATTACCATCTCTTTTAAGGGTCTGAGCGGGTGGTGGAGAGGGTTAAGGCGTACCTGTTATGCCAGTTGCTGGAAGGCTTCTGTGCTGGCTAGGGTTCGAGTCTCCTGGTGGGAAAGTGTTCTAAAGTTGTATACTTAACTCTCGTGTGTAGGAGAGTTGTGCCTTAAGCAGAGACACTGTGTCTTCCCATATTAACAGGGACTTGATGAAATTTACGTCTAAATGACCCCTCACTTGCTCTAGTGCTCTTGGGAGGTGTTGATCTTTGGGGTATTTAAATACTCCGAAATTACCATCTCTTTTAAGGGTCTGAGCGGGTGGTGGAGAGGGTTAAGGCGTACCTGTTATGCCAGTTGCTGGAAGGCTTCTGTGCTGGCTAGGGTTCGAGTCTCCTGGTGGGAAAGTGTTCTAAAGTTGTATACTTAACTCTCGTGTTTAGGAGAGTTGTGCCTTAAGCAGAGACACTGTGTCTTCCCATATTAACAGGGACTTGATGAAATTAACGTCTAAATGACCCCTCACTTGCTCTGGTGCTCTTGGGAGGTGTTGATCTTTGGGGTATTTAAATACTCCGAAATTACCATCTCTTTTAAGGGTCTGAGCGGGTGGTGGAGAGGGTTAAGGCGTACCTGTTATGCCAGTTGCTGGAAGGCTTCTGTGCTGGCTAGGGTTCGAGTCTCCTGGTGGGAAAGTGTTCTAAAGTTGTATACTTAACTCTCGTGTTTAGGAGAGTTGTGCCTTAAGCAGAGACACTGTGTCTTCCCATATTAACAGGGACTTGATGAAATTAACGTCTAAATGACCCCTCACTTGATCTGGTGCTCTTGGGAGGTGTTGATCTTTGGGGTATTTAAATACTCCGAAATTACCATCTCTTTTAAGGGTCTGAGCGGGTGGTGGAGAGGGTTAAGGCGTATCTGTTATGCCAGTTGCTGGAAGGCTTCTGTGCTGGCTAGGGTTCGAGTCTCCTGGTGGGAAAGTGTTCTAAAGTTGTATACTTAACTCTCGTGTTTAGGAGAGTTGTGCCTTAAGCAGAGACACTGTGTCTTCCCATATTAACAGGGACTTGATGAAATTAACGTCTAAATGACCCCTCACTTGCTCTGGTGCTCTTGGGAGGTGTTGATCTTTGGGGTATTTAAATACTCCGAAATTACCATCTCTTTTAAGGGTCTGAGCGGGTGGTGGAGAGGGTTAAGGCGTACCTGTTATGCCAGTTGCTGGAAGGCTTCTGTGCTGGCTAGGGTTCGAGTCTCCTGGTGGGAAAGTGTTCTAAAGTTGTATACTTAACTCTCGTGTTTAGGAGAGTTGTGCCTTAAGCAGAGACACTGTGTCTTCCCATATTAACAGGGACTTGATGAAATTAACGTCTAAATGACCCCTCACTTGCTCTGGTGCTCTTGGGAGGTGTTGATCTTTGGGGTATTTAAATACTCCGAAATTACCATCTCTTTTAAGGGTCTGAGCGGGTGGTGGAGAGGGTTAAGGCGTACCTGTTATGCCAGTTGCTGGAAGGCTTCTGTGCTGGCTAGGGTTCGAGTCTCCTGGTGGGAAAGTGTTCTAAAGTTGTATACTTAACTCTCGTGTGTAGGGGAGTTGTGCCTTAAGCAGAGACACTGTGTCTTCCCATATTAACAGGGACTTGATGAAATTAACGTCTAAATGACCCCTCACTTGCTCTGGTGCTCTTGGGAGGTGTTGATCTTTGGGGTATTTAAATACTCCGAAATTACCATCTCTTTTAAGGGTCTGAGCGGGTGGTGGAGAGGGTTAAGGCATACCTGTTATGCCAGTTGCTGGAAGGCTTCTGTGCTGGCTAGGGTTCGAGTCTCCTGGTGGGAAAGTGTTCTAAAGTTGTATACTTAACTCTCGTGTTTAGGAGAGTTGTGCCTTAAGCAGAGACACTGTGTCTTCCCATATTAACAGGGACTTGATGAAATTAACGTCTAAATGACCCCTCACTTGCTCTGGTGCTCTTGGGAGGTGTTGATCTTTGGGGTATTTAAATACTCCGAAATTACCATCTCTTTTAAGGGTCTGAGCGGGTGGTGGAGAGGGTTAAGGCGTACCTGTTATGCCAGTTGCTGGAAGGCTTCTGTGCTGGCTAGGGTTCGAGTCTCCTGGTGGGAAAGTGTTCTAAAGTTGTATACTTAACTCTCGTGTTTAGGAGAGTTGTGCCTTAAGCAGAGACACTGTGTCTTCCCATATTAACAGGGACTTGATGAAATTAACGTCTAAATGACCCCTCACTTGCTCTGGTGCTCATGGGAGGTGTTGATCTTTGGGGTATTTAAATACTCCGAAATTACCATCTCTTTTAAGGGTCTGAGCGGGTGGTGGAGAGGGTTAAGGCGTACCTGTTATGCCAGTTGCTGGAAGGCTTCTGTGCTGGCTAGGGTTCGAGTCTCCTGGTGGGAAAGTGTTCTAAAGTTGTATACTTAACTCTCGTGTTTAGGAGAGTTGTGCCTTAAGCAGAGACACTGTGTCTTCCCATATTAACAGGGACTTGATGAAATTAACGTCTAAATGACCCCTCACTTGCTCTGGTGCTCTTGGGAGGTGTTGATCTTTGGGGTATTTAAATACTCCGAAATTACCATCTCTTTTAAGGGTCTGAGCGGGTGGTGGAGAGGGTTAAGGCGTACCTGTTATGCCAGTTGCTGGAAGGCTTCTGTGCTGGCTAGGGTTCGAGTCTCCTGGTGGGAAAGTGTTCTAAAGTTGTATACTTGACTCTCGTGTTTAGGAGAGTTGTGCCTTAAGCAGAGACACTGTGTCTTCCCATATTAACAGGGACTTAATGAAATTAACGTCTAAATGACCCCTCACTTGCTCTGGTGCTCTTGGGAGGTGTTGATCTTTGGGGTATTTAAATACTCCGAAATTACCATCTCTTTTAAGGGTCTGAGCGGGTGGTGGAGAGGGTTAAGGCGTACCTGTTATGCCAGTTGCTGGAAGGCTTCTGTGCTGGCTAGGGTTCGAGTCTCCTGGTGGGAAAGTGTTCTAAAGTTGTATACTTAACTCTCGTGTTTAGGAGAGTTGTGCCATATATATATATATATATATATATATATATATATATATATATATATATATATATATATATATATATATATATATATATATATTTATTTATTTTTTATTTTATTTATTTATTTTTTAAAAATATGTTATATTTATATATATGTATGTATATTTAAATATTGATATATACCTGTGGGTCCAGGAGGCCATCTGTGTCCCCTCAGATGGTCTCCCTTATCACAGTTTGTGTCTATGGATGTGTGTCTGTGTGTGTGTTTATCCCTGTGAGTGTCCGTGTGAGTGTGTGAGAGTCCGGTTGCGTGTGTGTCCGGTTATGCCTGTGGGTCCACGAGGCCATCTGTGTCCCCTCAGATGGTCTCCCTTATCACAGTCTATGGGTGTGTGTGAGTGTGAGTGCCCCTGTGAGTGTTCGGGTGAGGGTGTGTGTGTGTGTGAGTGTCCGGGTTTATGTGAGGTTTGGTTCCAGGAAACATCCTTCCCCTTCCCCTCCCCATATCTCCTCCCTTATTCCCACCGTGGGTTCGAATCCCAGGTGATTAGACCTGCCCTAAGTCCATGGATCCAAGGTATCCATCCGTGGGCCCAACGGATTTCACCCCTTCCCCACTTTCCAAGGGCCAGGTCAATTCTAGCTATCCAGGAAACTAGTCGAAACAGAGGCAGCTACAGGAGGGGACACAAATATTTGTGCCCTGCAGTTACACACCCGTTCCGACAGGCTCGATCGCAATCTATCCAGATGAGAACACGTTCTCTTCCGACTAGACCACGCTGGAGTCGCTGTATGTCTCAAATTTGGTTCCTTTATTTATAGTTAGTATTTTTGGTGTATTAATTGATTTGTTTTAATTTTTTAATGACTTAGGTAGAGTGATTTAGGGAGTTGGGGGAAGGGGGGAGATCGAGTTGTGTGTGTAGTTGATTGTTCGAGATCGTGGTTTGTTAGTATTTATCTAGTTGGGTTCACCTAGTTGTGCTTGCGAGGGTTGAGCTCTGCTCTTTTGGCCCGCCTCTCAACTGCCAATCAATCAATTATTAATAACTAGTAAAAAAAAATTCCACACACACACAGACACACACAGGGGGCCTCGTAGCCTGGTGGATAGCGCGCAAGGGGGCCTCGAAGCCTGGTGGATAGCGCGCAGGATTCGTAATTCTGTGGCGCGGGTTCGATTCCCGCACGAGGCAGAAACAAATGGGCAAAGTTTCTTTCACCCTGAATGCCCCTGTTACCTAGCAGTAAATAGGTACCTGGGAGTTAGTCAGCTGTCACGGGCTGCTTCCTGGGGTGTGTGTGTGGTGTGTGGAAAAAAAATAGTAGTTAGTAAACAGTTGATTGACAGTTGAGAGGCGGGCCGAAAGAGCAAAGCTCAACCCCCGTAAACAACTAGTAAACACTAGTAAACACACACACACACCCAGGAAGCAGCTTGCAACAGCTGTCTAACGCTCATTTACATATTTACTGCTAAGTGACAGAGGGCATCAGAATGATAGAAACTCTGCTGATTTCCGTTTGTGCCATCACCGGGGGATCGAATGAGCTAGGATTACGAGTCGGGAGCGACGTCCACTCAGCAATAAAGCCCCCTAGTTTGTGTATTGGTGCAAAAGATAATTTGGGAGAGGTTAAGGGAAAGGAATGACGTTTGGTGGCCTTGAAAGTTCTGGAGGGGAGGGGGGTTGCCAGTTATGAATTAAAATTGTTATTTTTTAAGATAGGATATATATGCAAAAGACGTTACGAGATATAGTAAGAAAAGTGTTTCTGACTGAAGTTAGGTACTGTGTGATTGACTTGTATGTTAGGAAAAAGAATATTTATTAGAAACTTAGATAATCTTTAGAAATGTTTCTTCTTAAATAGTTGCAAATTATTGTGTGAAAAGCCTATGGTTACCGTACCTTAAACAAACACTCGTGAGCACAATTAGTCCACGGGATTCAGAGAGAGTGAGAATGAACAGCGAAATAGTAACAAAAAATGTGACAATGAGGGGAAACTATGTCATTCAAACGTTAACCATATAAATTACAGTAACACTAACTGAGCGTCCACATACATATTCCAATCAATTTATGTTAACCATTTTAGGGTTGGTTAGGTTCGGTTATATATCTACATTAGTTTTAACTCAAATGAAAAGAACTTAACTCATACATAATGAAATGAACAGTTTTATCATTTCATAAGAAAAAAAATAGAGAAAATATATTAATTCAGGAAAACTTAGCTTATTAGGCAAATCGGGCCTTGCATAGTAGGCTGAGAAGTGCGTTCTGGCTCCTAGGTACGACATATATATATATATATATATATATATATATATATATATATATATATATATATATATATATATATATATATATATATATATATGCGAACAAGCCAGAATGGTCCCCTGGACAATATGCAATTACAGTTAGTTACTGTGTAAAGTAAGTTGCGTACTCCCAGTTGCGTTGCTTCTGGGAGTATGGGTTCGAGTCACTTCTGGGGTGTGAGTTTTCAGTTATATATATATATATATATATATATATATATATATATATATATATATATATATATATATATATATATATATATATATATATATATATATATATATATATATATATATATATATATATATATGACATTGTCAGACCACGGAGGAAAAATGAAACAGGAATTTCCTTAAGTACTTTCGTATATTAAATACATCTTCAGAAGGTCATATATATGTCATACTTTCGTAATATACGAAAGTACTTAAGGAAATTTCTGTTTCATTTTTCCTCCGTGGTCTGACATTGTCACATTCTTAATCATGTGTTTATTTTCGTGATATACACATATAAATATATATATATATATATATATATATATATATATATATATATATATATATATATATATATATATATATATATATATATATATATATATATATATATATATATATATATACAACTTTAGAACACTTTCCCACCAGGAGACTCGAACCCTAGCCAGCACAGAAGCCTTCCAGCAGTACTGGAAGTGTAATATGTGTCTTCCCATATTAACAGGGACTTGATGAAATTAACGTCTAAATGACCCCTCACTTGCTCTGGTGCTCTTGGGAGGTGTTGATCTTTGGGGTATTTAAATACTCCGAAATTACCATCTCTTTTAAGGGTCTGAGCGGGTGGTGGAGAGGGTTAAGTCGTACCTGTTATGCCAGTTGCTGGAAGGCTTCTGTGCTGGCTAGGGTTCGAGTCTCCTGGTGGGAAAGTGTTCTAAAGTTGTATACTTAACTCTCGTGTGTAGGAGAGTTGTGCCTTAAGCAGAGACACTGTGTCTTCCCATATTAACAGGGACTTGATGAAATTAACGTCTAAATGACCCCTCACTTGCTCTGGTGCTCTTGGGAGGTGTTGATCTTTGGGGTATTTAAATACTCCGAAATTACCATCTCTTTTAAGGGTCTGAGCGGGTGGTGGAGAGGGTTAAGGCGTACCTGTTATGCCAGTTGCTGGAAGGCTTCTGTGCTGGCTAGGGTTCGAGTCTCCTGGTGGGAAAGTGTTCTAAAGTTGTATACTTAACTCTCGTGTTTAGGAGAGTTGTGCCTTAAGCAGAGACACTGTGTCTTCCCATATTAACAGGGACTTGATGAAATTAACGTCTAAATGACCCCTCACTTGCTCTGGTGCTCTTGGGAGGTGTTGATCTTTGGGGTATTTAAATACTCCGAAATTACCATCTCTTTTAAGGGTCTGAGCGGGTGGTGGAGAGGGTTAAGGCGTACCTGTTATGCCAGTTGCTGGAAGGCTTCTGTGCTGGCTAGGGTTCGAGTCTCCTGGTGGGAAAGTGTTCTAAAGTTGTATACTTAACTCTCGTGTTCAGGAGAGTTGTGCCTTAAGCAGAGACACTGTGTCTTCCCATATTAACAGGGACTTGATGAAATTAACGTCTAAATGACCCCTCACTTGCTCTGGTGCTCTTGGGAGGTGTTGATCTTTGGGGTATTTAAATACTCCGAAATTACCATCTCTTTTAAGGGTCTGAGCGGGTGGTGGAGAGGGTTAAGGCGTACCTGTTATGCCAGTTGCTGGAAGGCTTCTGTGCTGGCTAGGGTTCGAGTCTCCTGGTGGGAAAGTGTTCTAAAGTTGTATACTTAACTCTCGTGTTTAGGAGAGTTGTGCCTTAAGCAGAGACACTGTGTCTTCCCATATTAACAGGGACTTGATGAAATTAACGTCTAAATGACCCCTCACTTGCTCTGTTGCTCTTGGGAGGTGTTGATCTTTGGGGTATTTAAATACTCCGAAATTACCATCTCTTTTAAGGGTCTGAGCGGGTGGTGGAGAGGGTTAAGGCGTACCTGTTATGCCAGTTGCTGGAAGGCTTCTGTGCTGGCTAGGGTTCGAGTCTACTGGTGGGAAAGTGTTCTAAAGTTGTATACTTAACTCTCGTGTTTAGGAGAGTTGTGCCTTAAGCAGAGACACTGTGTCTTCCCATATTAACAGGGACTTGATGAAATTAACGTCTAAATGACCCCTCATTTGCTCTGGTGCTCTTGGGAGGTGTTGATCTTTGGGGTATTTAAATACTCCGAAATTACCATCTCTTTTAAGGGTCTGAGCGGGTGGTGGAGAGGGTTAAGGCGTACCTGTTATGCCAGTTGCTGGAAGGCTTCTGTGCTGGCTAGGGTTCGAGTCTCCTGGTGGGAAAGTGTTCTAAAGTTGTATACTTAACTCTCGTGTTTAGGAGAGTTGTGCCATATATATATATATATATATATATATATATATATATATATATATATATATATATATATATATATATATATATTTATTTATTTTTTATTTTATTTATTTATTTTTTAAAAATATGTTATATTTATATATATGTATGTATATTTAAATATTGATATATACCTGTGGGTCCAGGAGGCCATCTGTGTCCCCTCAGATGGTCTCCCTTATCACAGTTTGTGTCTATGGATGTGTGTCTGTGTGTGTGTTTATCCCTGTGAGTGTCCGTGTGAGTGTGTGAGAGTCCGGTTGCGTGTGTGTCCGGTTATGCCTGTGGGTCCACGAGGCCATCTGTGTCCCCTCAGATGGTCTCCCTTATCACAGTCTATGGGTGTGTGTGAGTGTGAGTGCCCCTGTGAGTGTTCGGGTGAGGGTGTGTGTGTGTGTGAGTGTCCGGGTTTATGTGAGGTTTGGTTCCAGGAAACATCCTTCCCCTTCCCCTCCCCATATCTCCTCCCTTATTCCCACCGTGGGTTCGAATCCCAGGTGATTAGACCTGCCCTAAGTCCATGGATCCAAGGTATCCATCCGTGGGCCCAACGGATTTCACCCCTTCCCCACTTTCCAAGGGCCAGGTCAATTCTAGCTATCCAGGAAACTAGTCGAAACAGAGGCAGCTACAGGAGGGGACACAAATATTTGTGCCCTGCAGTTACACACCCGTTCCGACAGGCTCGATCGCAATCTATCCAGATGAGAACACGTTCTCTTCCGACTAGACCACGCTGGAGTCGCTGTATGTCTCAAATTTGGTTCCTTTATTTATAGTTAGTATTTTTGGTGTATTAATTGATTTGTTTTAATTTTTTAATGACTTAGGTAGAGTGATTTAGGGAGTTGGGGGAAGGGGGGAGATCGAGTTGTGTGTGTAGTTGATTGTTCGAGATCGTGGTTTGTTAGTATTTATCTAGTTGGGTTCACCTAGTTGTGCTTGCGAGGGTTGAGCTCTGCTCTTTTGGCCCGCCTCTCAACTGCCAATCAATCAATTATTAATAACTAGTAAAAAAAAATTCCACACACACACAGACACACACAGGGGGCCTCGTAGCCTGGTGGATAGCGCGCAAGGGGGCCTCGAAGCCTGGTGGATAGCGCGCAGGATTCGTAATTCTGTGGCGCGGGTTCGATTCCCGCACGAGGCAGAAACAAATGGGCAAAGTTTCTTTCACCCTGAATGCCCCTGTTACCTAGCAGTAAATAGGTACCTGGGAGTTAGTCAGCTGTCACGGGCTGCTTCCTGGGGTGTGTGTGTGGTGTGTGGAAAAAAAATAGTAGTTAGTAAACAGTTGATTGACAGTTGAGAGGCGGGCCGAAAGAGCAAAGCTCAACCCCCGTAAACAACTAGTAAACACTAGTAAACACACACACACACCCAGGAAGCAGCTTGCAACAGCTGTCTAACGCTCATTTACATATTTACTGCTAAGTGACAGAGGGCATCAGAATGATAGAAACTCTGCTGATTTCCGTTTGTGCCATCACCGGGGGATCGAATGAGCTAGGATTACGAGTCGGGAGCGACGTCCACTCAGCAATAAAGCCCCCTAGTTTGTGTATTGGTGCAAAAGATAATTTGGGAGAGGTTAAGGGAAAGGAATGACGTTTGGTGGCCTTGAAAGCTCTGGAGGGGAGGGGGGTTGCCAGTTATGAATTAAAATTGTTATTTTTTAAGATAGGATATATATGCAAAAGACGTTACGAGATATAGTAAGAAAAGTGTTTCTGACTGAAGTTAGGTACTGTGTGATTGACTTGTATGTTAGGAAAAAGAATATTTATTAGAAACTTAGATAATCTTTAGAAATGTTTCTTCTTAAATAGTTGCAAATTATTGTGTGAAAAGCCTATGGTTACCGTACCTTAAACAAACACTCGTGAGCACAATTAGTCCACGGGATTCAGAGAGAGTGAGAATGAACAGCGAAATAGTAACAAAAAATGTGACAATGAGGGGAAACTATGTCATTCAAACGTTAACCATATAAATTACAGTAACACTAACTGAGCGTCCACATACATATTCCAATCAATTTATGTTAACCATTTTAGGGTTGGTTAGGTTCGGTTATATATCTACATTAGTTTTAACTCAAATGAAAAGAACTTAACTCATACATAATGAAATGAACAGTTTTATCATTTCATAAGAAAAAAAATAGAGAAAATATATTAATTCAGGAAAACTTAGCTTATTAGGCAAATCGGGCCTTGCATAGTAGGCTGAGAAGTGCGTTCTGGCTCCTAGGTACGACATATATATATATATATATATATATATATATATATATATATATATATATATATATATATATATATATATATATGCGAACAAGCCAGAATGGTCCCCTGGACAATATGCAATTACAGTTAGTTACTGTGTAAAGTAAGTTGCGTACTCCCAGTTGCGTTGCTTCTGGGAGTATGGGTTCGAGTCACTTCTGGGGTGTGAGTTTTCAGTTATATATATATATATATATATATATATATATATATATATATATATATATATATATATATATATATATATATATATATATATATATATATATATATATATATATATATATATATATATATATATATATATATATATATATATGACATTGTCAGACCACGGAGGAAAAATGAAACAGGAATTTCCTTAAGTACTTTCGTATATTAAATACATCTTCAGAAGGTCATATATATGTCATACTTTCGTAATATACGAAAGTACTTAAGGAAATTTCTGTTTCATTTTTCCTCCGTGGTCTGACATTGTCACATTCTTAATCATGTGTTTATTTTCGTGATATACACATATAAATATATATATATATATATATATATATATATATATATATATATATATATATATATATATATATATATATATATATATGTCGTACCTAGTAGCCAGAACGCACTTCTCGGCCTACTATGCAAGGCCCGATTTGCCTAATAAGCCAAGTTTTCCTGAATTAATATATTTTCTCTAAATTTTTTCTTACGAAATGATAAAGCTACCCATTTCTTTATGTATGAGGTCAATTTTTTTTTATTGGAGTTAAAATTAACGTAGATATATGACTGAACCTAACCAACCCTACCTAACCTAACCTAACCTATCTTTATAGGTTAGGTTAGGTTAGGTAGCCGAAAAAGTTAGGTTAGGTTAGGTTAGGTAGGTTAGGTAGTCGAAAAACAATTAATTCATGAAAACTTGGCTTATTAGGCAAATCAGGCCTTGCATAGTAGGCTGAGAAGTGCGTTCTGGCTATTAGGTACGACATATATATATATATATATATATATATATATATATATATATATATATATATATATATATATACAACTTTAGAACACTTTCCCACCAGGAGACTCGAACCCTAGCCAGCACAGAAGCCTTCCAGCAGTACTGGAAGTGTAATATGTGTCTTCCCATATTAACAGGGACTTGATGAAATTAACGTCTAAATGACCCCTCACTTGCTCTGGTGCTCTTGGGAGGTGTTGATCTTTGGGGTATTTAAATACTCCGAAATTACCATCTCTTTTAAGGGTCTGAGCGGGTGGTGGAGAGGGTTAAGTCGTACCTGTTATGCCAGTTGCTGGAAGGCTTCTGTGCTGGCTAGGGTTCGAGTCTCCTGGTGGGAAAGTGTTCTAAAGTTGTATACTTAACTCTCGTGTGTAGGAGAGTTGTGCCTTAAGCAGAGACACTGTGTCTTCCCATATTAACAGGGACTTGATGAAATTAACGTCTAAATGACCCCTCACTTGCTCTGGTGCTCTTGGGAGGTGTTGATCTTTGGGGTATTTAAATACTCCGAAATTACCATCTCTTTTAAGGGTCTGAGCGGGTGGTGGAGAGGGTTAAGGCGTACCTGTTATGCCAGTTGCTGGAAGGCTTCTGTGCTGGCTAGGGTTCGAGTCTCCTGGTGGGAAAGTGTTCTAAAGTTGTATACTTAACTCTCGTGTTTAGGAGAGTTGTGCCTTAAGCAGAGACACTGTGTCTTCCCATATTAACAGGGACTTGATGAAATTAACGTCTAAATGACCCCTCACTTGCTCTGGTGCTCTTGGGAGGTGTTGATCTTTGGGGTATTTAAATACTCCGAAATTACCATCTCTTTTAAGGGTCTGAGCGGGTGGTGGAGAGGGTTAAGGCGTACCTGTTATGCCAGTTGCTGGAAGGCTTCTGTGCTGGCTAGGGTTCGAGTCTCCTGGTGGGAAAGTGTTCTAAAGTTGTATACTTAACTCTCGTGTTCAGGAGAGTTGTGCCTTAAGCAGAGACACTGTGTCTTCCCATATTAACAGGGACTTGATGAAATTAACGTCCAAATGACCCCTCACTTGCTCTGGTGCTCTTGGGAGGTGTTGATCTTTGGGGTATTTAAATACTCCGAAATTACCATCTCTTTTAAGGGTCTGAGCGGGTGGTGGAGAGGGTTAAGGCGTACCTGTTATGCCAGTTGCTGGAAGGCTTCTGTGCTGGCTAGGGTTCGAGTCTCCTGGTGGGAAAGTGTTCTAAAGTTGTATACTTAACTCTCGTGTTTAGGAGAGTTGTGCCTTAAGCAGAGACACTGTGTCTTCCCATATTAACAGGGACTTGATGAAATTAACGTCTAAATGACCCCTCACTTGCTCTGTTGCTCTTGGGAGGTGTTGATCTTTGGGGTATTTAAATACTCCGAAATTACCATCTCTTTTAAGGGTCTGAGCGGGTGGTGGAGAGGGTTAAGGCGTACCTGTTATGCCAGTTGCTGGAAGGCTTCTGTGCTGGCTAGGGTTCGAGTCTACTGGTGGGAAAGTGTTCTAAAGTTGTATACTTAACTCTCGTGTTTAGGAGAGTTGTGCCTTAAGCAGAGACACTGTGTCTTCCCATATTAACAGGGACTTGATGAAATTAACGTCTAAATGACCCCTCATTTGCTCTGGTGCTCTTGGGAGGTGTTGATCTTTGGGGTATTTAAATACTCCGAAATTACCATCTCTTTTAAGGGTCTGAGCGGGTGGTGGAGAGGGTTAAGGCGTACCTGTTATGCCAGTTGCTGGAAGGCTTCTGTGCTGGCTAGGGTTCGAGTCTCCTGGTGGGAAAGTGTTCTAAAGTTGTATACTTAACTCTCGTGTTTAGGAGAGTTGTGCCATATATATATATATATATATATATATATATATATATATATATATATATATATATATATATATATATATATATATATTTATTTATTTTTTATTTTATTTATTTATTTTTTAAAAATATGTTATATTTATATATATGTATGTATATTTAAATATTGATATATACCTGTGGGTCCAGGAGGCCATCTGTGTCCCCTCAGATGGTCTCCCTTATCACAGTTTGTGTCTATGGATGTGTGTCTGTGTGTGTGTTTATCCCTGTGAGTGTCCGTGTGAGTGTGTGAGAGTCCGGTTGCGTGTGTGTCCGGTTATGCCTGTGGGTCCACGAGGCCATCTGTGTCCCCTCAGATGGTCTCCCTTATCACAGTCTATGGGTGTGTGTGAGTGTGAGTGCCCCTGTGAGTGTTCGGGTGAGGGTGTGTGTGTGTGTGAGTGTCCGGGTTTATGTGAGGTTTGGTTCCAGGAAACATCCTTCCCCTTCCCCTCCCCATATCTCCTCCCTTATTCCCACCGTGGGTTCGAATCCCAGGTGATTAGACCTGCCCTAAGTCCATGGATCCAAGGTATCCATCCGTGGGCCCAACGGATTTCACCCCTTCCCCACTTTCCAAGGGCCAGGTCAATTCTAGCTATCCAGGAAACTAGTCGAAACAGAGGCAGCTACAGGAGGGGACACAAATATTTGTGCCCTGCAGTTACACACCCGTTCCGACAGGCTCGATCGCAATCTATCCAGATGAGAACACGTTCTCTTCCGACTAGACCACGCTGGAGTCGCTGTATGTCTCAAATTTGGTTCCTTTATTTATAGTTAGTATTTTTGGTGTATTAATTGATTTGTTTTAATTTTTTAATGACTTAGGTAGAGTGATTTAGGGAGTTGGGGGAAGGGGGGAGATCGAGTTGTGTGTGTAGTTGATTGTTCGAGATCGTGGTTTGTTAGTATTTATCTAGTTGGGTTCACCTAGTTGTGCTTGCGAGGGTTGAGCTCTGCTCTTTTGGCCCGCCTCTCAACTGCCAATCAATCAATTATTAATAACTAGTAAAAAAAAATTCCACACACACACAGACACACACAGGGGGCCTCGTAGCCTGGTGGATAGCGCGCAAGGGGGCCTCGAAGCCTGGTGGATAGCGCGCAGGATTCGTAATTCTGTGGCGCGGGTTCGATTCCCGCACGAGGCAGAAACAAATGGGCAAAGTTTCTTTCACCCTGAATGCCCCTGTTACCTAGCAGTAAATAGGTACCTGGGAGTTAGTCAGCTGTCACGGGCTGCTTCCTGGGGTGTGTGTGTGGTGTGTGGAAAAAAAATAGTAGTTAGTAAACAGTTGATTGACAGTTGAGAGGCGGGCCGAAAGAGCAAAGCTCAACCCCCGTAAACAACTAGTAAACACTAGTAAACACACACACACACCCAGGAAGCAGCTTGCAACAGCTGTCTAACGCTCATTTACATATTTACTGCTAAGTGACAGAGGGCATCAGAATGATAGAAACTCTGCTGATTTCCGTTTGTGCCATCACCGGGGGATCGAATGAGCTAGGATTACGAGTCGGGAGCGACGTCCACTCAGCAATAAAGCCCCCTAGTTTGTGTATTGGTGCAAAAGATAATTTGGGAGAGGTTAAGGGAAAGGAATGACGTTTGGTGGCCTTGAAAGCTCTGGAGGGGAGGGGGGTTGCCAGTTATGAATTAAAATTGTTATTTTTTAAGATAGGATATATATGCAAAAGACGTTACGAGATATAGTAAGAAAAGTGTTTCTGACTGAAGTTAGGTACTGTGTGATTGACTTGTATGTTAGGAAAAAGAATATTTATTAGAAACTTAGATAATCTTTAGAAATGTTTCTTCTTAAATAGTTGCAAATTATTGTGTGAAAAGCCTATGGTTACCGTACCTTAAACAAACACTCGTGAGCACAATTAGTCCACGGGATTCAGAGAGAGTGAGAATGAACAGCGAAATAGTAACAAAAAATGTGACAATGAGGGGAAACTATGTCATTCAAACGTTAACCATATAAATTACAGTAACACTAACTGAGCGTCCACATACATATTCCAATCAATTTATGTTAACCATTTTAGGGTTGGTTAGGTTCGGTTATATATCTACATTAGTTTTAACTCAAATGAAAAGAACTTAACTCATACATAATGAAATGAACAGTTTTATCATTTCATAAGAAAAAAAATAGAGAAAATATATTAATTCAGGAAAACTTAGCTTATTAGGCAAATCGAGCCTTGCATAGTAGGCTGAGAAGTGCGTTCTGGCTCCTAGGTACGACATATATATATATATATATATATATATATATATATATATATATATATATATATATATATATATATATATATGCGAACAAGCCAGAATGGTCCCCTGGACAATATGCAATTACAGTTAGTTACTGTGTAAAGTAAGTTGCGTACTCCCAGTTGCGTTGCTTCTGGGAGTATGGGTTCGAGTCACTTCTGGGGTGTGAGTTTTCAGTTATATATATATATATATATATATATATATATATATATATATATATATATATATATATATATATATATATATATATATATATATATATATATATATATATATATATATATATATATATATATATATATATATATATATATATATATATATATATATGACATTGTCAGACCACGGAGGAAAAATGAAACAGGAATTTCCTTAAGTACTTTCGTATATTAAATACATCTTCAGAAGGTCATATATATGTCATACTTTCGTAATATACGAAAGTACTTAAGGAAATTTCTGTTTCATTTTTCCTCCGTGGTCTGACATTGTCACATTCTTAATCATGTGTTTATTTTCGTGATATACACATATAAATATATATATATATATATATATATATATATATATATATATATATATATATATATATATATATATATATATATATATATATATATATATATATATATATATATATATATATATACAACTTTAGAACACTTTCCCACCAGGAGACTCGAACCCTAGCCAGCACAGAAGCCTTCCAGCAGTACTGGAAGTGTAATATGTGTCTTCCCATATTAACAGGGACTTGATGAAATTAACGTCTAAATGACCCCTCACTTGCTCTGGTGCTCTTGGGAGGTGTTGATCTTTGGGGTATTTAAATACTCCGAAATTACCATCTCTTTTAAGGGTCTGAGCGGGTGGTGGAGAGGGTTAAGTCGTACCTGTTATGCCAGTTGCTGGAAGGCTTCTGTGCTGGCTAGGGTTCGAGTCTCCTGGTGGGAAAGTGTTCTAAAGTTGTATACTTAACTCTCGTGTGTAGGAGAGTTGTGCCTTAAGCAGAGACACTGTGTCTTCCCATATTAACAGGGACTTGATGAAATTAACGTCTAAATGACCCCTCACTTGCTCTGGTGCTCTTGGGAGGTGTTGATCTTTGGGGTATTTAAATACTCCGAAATTACCATCTCTTTTAAGGGTCTGAGCGGGTGGTGGAGAGGGTTAAGGCGTACCTGTTATGCCAGTTGCTGGAAGGCTTCTGTGCTGGCTAGGGTTCGAGTCTCCTGGTGGGAAAGTGTTCTAAAGTTGTATACTTAACTCTCGTGTTTAGGAGAGTTGTGCCTTAAGCAGAGACACTGTGTCTTCCCATATTAACAGGGACTTGATGAAATTAACGTCTAAATGACCCCTCACTTGCTCTGGTGCTCTTGGGAGGTGTTGATCTTTGGGGTATTTAAATACTCCGAAATTACCATCTCTTTTAAGGGTCTGAGCGGGTGGTGGAGAGGGTTAAGGCGTACCTGTTATGCCAGTTGCTGGAAGGCTTCTGTGCTGGCTAGGGTTCGAGTCTCCTGGTGGGAAAGTGTTCTAAAGTTGTATACTTAACTCTCGTGTTCAGGAGAGTTGTGCCTTAAGCAGAGACACTGTGTCTTCCCATATTAACAGGGACTTGATGAAATTAACGTCTAAATGACCCCTCACTTGCTCTGGTGCTCTTGGGAGGTGTTGATCTTTGGGGTATTTAAATACTCCGAAATTACCATCTCTTTTAAGGGTCTGAGCGGGTGGTGGAGAGGGTTAAGGCGTACCTGTTATGCCAGTTGCTGGAAGGCTTCTGTGCTGGCTAGGGTTCGAGTCTCCTGGTGGGAAAGTGTTCTAAAGTTGTATACTTAACTCTCGTGTTTAGGAGAGTTGTGCCTTAAGCAGAGACACTGTGTCTTCCCATATTAACAGGGACTTGATGAAATTAACGTCTAAATGACCCCTCACTTGCTCTGTTGCTCTTGGGAGGTGTTGATCTTTGGGGTATTTAAATACTCCGAAATTACCATCTCTTTTAAGGGTCTGAGCGGGTGGTGGAGAGGGTTAAGGCGTACCTGTTATGCCAGTTGCTGGAAGGCTTCTGTGCTGGCTAGGGTTCGAGTCTACTGGTGGGAAAGTGTTCTAAAGTTGTATACTTAACTCTCGTGTTTAGGAGAGTTGTGCCTTAAGCAGAGACACTGTGTCTTCCCATATTAACAGGGACTTGATGAAATTAACGTCTAAATGACCCCTCATTTGCTCTGGTGCTCTTGGGAGGTGTTGATCTTTGGGGTATTTAAATACTCCGAAATTACCATCTCTTTTAAGGGTCTGAGCGGGTGGTGGAGAGGGTTAAGGCGTACCTGTTATGCCAGTTGCTGGAAGGCTTCTGTGCTGGCTAGGGTTCGAGTCTCCTGGTGGGAAAGTGTTCTAAAGTTGTATACTTAACTCTCGTGTTTAGGAGAGTTGTGCCTTAAGCAGAGACACTGTGTCTTCCCATATTAACAGGGACTTGATGAAATTAACGTCTAAATGACCCCTCACTTGCTCTGGTGCTCTTGGGAGGTGTTGATCTTTGGGGTATTTAAATACTCCGAAATTACCATCTCTTTTAAGGGTCTGAGCGGGTGGTGGAGAGGGTTAAGGCGTATCTGTTATGCCAGTTGCTGGAAGGCTTCTGTGCTGGCAAGGGTTCGAGTCTCCTGGTGGGAAAGTGTTCTAAAGTTGTATACTTAACTCTCGTGTTTAGGAGAGTTGTGCCTTAAGCAGAGACACTGTGTCTTCCCATATTAACAGGGACTTGATGAAATTAACGTCTAAATGACCCCTCACTTGCTCTGGTGCTCTTGGGAGGTGTTGATCTTTGGGGTATTTAAATACTCCGAAATTACCATCTCTTTTAAGGGTCTGAGCGGGTGGTGGAGAGGGTTAAGGCGTACCTGTTATGCCAGTTGCTGGAAGGCTTCTGTGCTGGCTAGGGTTCGAGTCTCCTGGTGGGAAAGTGTTCTAAAGTTGTATACTTAACTCTCGTGTTTAGGAGAGTTGTGCCATATATATATATATATATATATATATATATATATATATATATATATATATATATATATATATATATATATATATATATATATATATATATATATATATATTTATATATATATATATATATATATATATATATATATATATATATATATATATATATATATATATATATTTATTTTTTATTTTATTTATTTATTTTTTAAAAATATGTTATATTTATATATATGTATGTATATTTAAATATTGATATATACCTGTGGGTCCAGGAGGCCATCTGTGTCCCCTCAGATGGTCTCCCTTATCACAGTTTGTGTCTATGGATGTGTGTCTGTGTGTGTGTTTATCCCTGTGAGTGTCCGTGTGAGTGTGTGAGAGTCCGGTTGCGTGTGTGTCCGGTTATGCCTGTGGGTCCACGAGGCCATCTGTGTCCCCTCAGATGGTCTCCCTTATCACAGTCTATGGGTGTGTGTGAGTGTGAGTGCCCCTGTGAGTGTTCGGGTGAGGGTGTGTGTGTGTTTGAGTGTCCGGGTTTATGTGAGGTTTGGTTCCAGGAAACATCCTTCCCCTCCCCATATCTCCTCCCTTATTCCCACCGTGGGTTCGAATCCCAGGTGATTAGACCTGCCCTAAGTCCATGGATCCAAGGTATCCATCCGTGGGCCCAACGGATTTCACCCCTTCCCCACTTTCCAAGGGCCAGGTCAATTCTAGCTATCCAGGAAACCAGTCGAAACAGAGGCAGCTACAGGAGGGGACACAAATATTTGTGCCCTGCAGTTACACACCCGTTCCGACAGGCTCGATCGCAATCTATCCAGATGAGAACACGTTCTCTTCCGACTAGACCACGCTGGAGTCGCTGTATGTCTCAAATTTGGTTCCTTTATTTATAGTTAGTATTTTTGGTGTATTAATTGATTTGTTTTAATTTTTTAATGACTTAGGTAGAGTGATTTAGGGAGTTGGGGGGGGAGATCGAGTTGTGTGTGTAGTTGATTGTTCGAGATCGTGGTTTGTTAGTATTTATCTAGTTGGGTTCACCTAGTTGTGCTTGCGAGGGTTGAGCTCTGCTCTTTCGGCCCGCCTCTCAACTGCCAATCAATCAATTATTAATAACTAGTAAAAAAAAATTCCACACACACACAGACACACACACACACCCAGGAAGCAGCTTGCAACAGCTGTCTAACGCTCATTTACATATTTACTGCTAAGTGACAGAGGGCATCAGAATGATAGAAACTCTGCTGATTTCCGTTTGTGCCATCACCGGGGGATCGAATGAGCTAGGATTACGAGTCGGGAGCGACGTCCACTCAGCAATAAAGCCCCCTAGTTTGTGTATTGGTGCAAAAGATAATTTGGGAGAGGTTAAGGGAAAGGAATGACGTTTGGTGGCCTTGAAAGCTCTGGAGGGGAGAGGGGTTGCCAGTTATGAATTAAAATTGTTATTTTTTAAGATAGGATATATATGCAAAAGACGTTACGAGATATAGTAAGAAAAGTGTTTCTGACTGAAGTTAGGTACTGTGTGATTGACTTGTATGTTAGGAAAAAGAATATTTATTAGAAACTTAGATAATCTTTAGAAATGTTTCTTCTTAAATAGTTGCAAATTATTGTGTGAAAAGCCTATGGTTACCGTACCTTAAACAAACACTCGTGAGCACAATTAGTCCACGGGATTCAGAGAGAGTGAGAATGAACAGCGAAATAGTAACAAAAAATGTGACAATGAGGGGAAACTATGTCATTCAAACGTTAACCATATAAATTACAGTAACACTAACTGAGCGTCCACATACATATTCCAATCAATTTATGTTAACCATTTTAGGGTTGGTTAGGTTCGGTTATATATCTACATTAGTTTTAACTCAAATGAAAAGAACTTAACTCATACATAATGAAATGAACAGTTTTATCATTTCATAAGAAAAAAAATAGAGAAAATATATTAATTCAGGAAAACTTGGCTTATTAGGCAAATCGGGCCTTGCATAGTAGGCTGAGAAGTGCGTTCTGGCTCCTAGGTACGACATATATATATATATATATATATATATATATATATATATATATATATATATATATATATATATATATATATATATATATATATATATATATATATATATATATATATATATATATATATATGCGAACAAGCCAGAATGGTCCCCTGGACAATATGCAATTACAGTTAGTTACTGTGTAAAGTAAGTTGCGTACTCCCAGTTGCGTTGCTTCTGGGAGTATGGGTTCGAGTCACTTCTGGGGTGTGAGTTTTCAGTTATATATATATATATATATATATATATATATATATATATATATATATATATATATATATATATATATATATATATATATATATATATATATATATATATATATATATATGACATTGTCAGACCACGGAGGAAAAATGAAACAGGAATTTCCTTAAGTACTTTCGTATATTAAATACATCTTCAGAAGGTCATATATATGTCATACTTTCGTAATATACGAAAGTACTTAAGGAAATTTCTGTTTCATTTTTCCTCCGTGGTCTGACATTGTCACATTCTTAATCATGTGTTTATTTTCGTGATATACACATATAAATATATATATATATATATATATATATATATATATATATATATATATATATATATATATATATATATATATATATATATATATATATATATATATATATATATACAACTTTAGAACACTTTCCCACCAGGAGACTCGAACCCTAGCCAGCACAGAAGCCTTCCAGCAGTACTGGAAGTGTAATATGTGTCTTCCCATATTAACAGGGACTTGATGAAATTAACGTCTAAATGACCCCTCACTTGCTCTGGTGCTCTTGGGAGGTGTTGATCTTTGGGGTATTTAAATACTCCGAAATTACCATCTCTTTTAAGGGTCTGAGCGGGTGGTGGAGAGGGTTAAGTCGTACCTGTTATGCCAGTTGCTGGAAGGCTTCTGTGCTGGCTAGGGTTCGAGTCTCCTGGTGGGAAAGTGTTCTAAAGTTGTATACTTAACTCTCGTGTGTAGGAGAGTTGTGCCTTAAGCAGAGACACTGTGTCTTCCCATATTAACAGGGACTTGATGAAATTAACGTCTAAATGACCCCTCACTTGCTCTGGTGCTCTTGGGAGGTGTTGATCTTTGGGGTATTTAAATACTCCGAAATTACCATCTCTTTTAAGGGTCTGAGCGGGTGGTGGAGAGGGTTAAGGCGTACCTGTTATGCCAGTTGCTGGAAGGCTTCTGTGCTGGCTAGGGTTCGAGTCTCCTGGTGGGAAAGTGTTCTAAAGTTGTATACTTAACTCTCGTGTTTAGGAGAGTTGTGCCTTAAGCAGAGACACTGTGTCTTCCCATATTAACAGGGACTTGATGAAATTAACGTCTAAATGACCCCTCACTTGCTCTGGTGCTCTTGGGAGGTGTTGATCTTTGGGGTATTTAAATACTCCGAAATTACCATCTCTTTTAAGGGTCTGAGCGGGTGGTGGAGAGGGTTAAGGCGTACCTGTTATGCCAGTTGCTGGAAGGCTTCTGTGCTGGCTAGGGTTCGAGTCTCCTGGTGGGAAAGTGTTCTAAAGTTGTATACTTAACTCTCGTGTTTAGGAGAGTTGTGCCTTAAGCAGAGACACTGTGTCTTCCCATATTAACAGGGACTTGATGAAATTAACGTCTAAATGACCCCTCACTTGCTCTGGTGCTCTTGGGAGGTGTTGATCTTTGGGGTATTTAAATACTCCGAAATTACCATCTCTTTTAAGGGTCTGAGCGGGTGGTGGAGAGGGTTAAGGCGTACCTGTTATGCCAGTTGCTGGAAGGCTTCTGTGCTGGCTAGGGTTCGAGTCTCCTGGTGGGAAAGTGTTCTAAAGTTGTATACTTAACTCTCGTGTTTAGGAGAGTTGTGCCTTAAGCAGAGACACTGTGTCTTCCCATATTAACAGGGACTTGATGAAATTAACGTCTAAATGACCCCTCACTTGCTCTGGTGCTCTTGGGAGGTGTTGATCTTTGGGGTATTTAAATACTCCGAAATTACCATCTCTTTTAAGGGTCTGAGCGGGTGGTGGAGAGGGTTAAGGCGTACCTGTTATGCCAGTTGCTGGAAGGCTTCTGTGCTGGCTAGGGTTCGAGTCTACTGGTGGGAAAGTGTTCTAAAGTTGTATACTTAACTCTCGTGTTTAGGAGAGTTGTGCCTTAAGCAGAGACACTGTGTCTTCCCATATTAACAGGGACTTGATGAGATTAACGTCTAAATGACCCCTCACTTGCTCTGGTGCTCTTGGGAGGTGTTGATCTTTGGGGTATTTAAATACTCCGAAATTACCATCTCTTTTAAGGGTCTGAGCGGGTGGTGGAGAGGGTTAAGGCGTACCTGTTATGCCAGTTGCTGGAAGGCTTCTGTGCTGGCTAGGGTTCGAGTCTCCTGGTGGGAAAGTGTTCTAAAGTTGTATACTTAACTCTCGTGTTTAGGAGAGTTGTGCCTTAAGCAGAGACACTGTGTCTTCCCATATTAACAGGGACTTGATGAAATTAACGTCTAAATGACCCCTCACTTGCTCTGGTGCTCTTGGGAGGTGTTGATCTTTGGGGTATTTAAATACTCCGAAATTACCATCTCTTTTAAGGGTCTGAGCGGGTGGTGGAGAGGGTTAAGGCGTACCTGTTATGCCAGTTGCTGGAAGGCTTCTGTGCTGGCAAGGGTTCGAGTCTCCTGGTGGGAAAGTGTTCTAAAGTTGTATACTTAACTCTCGTGTTTAGGAGAGTTGTGCCTTAAGCAGAGACACTGTGTCTTCCCATATTAACAGGGACTTGATGAAATTAACGTCTAAATGACCCCTCACTTGCTCTGGTGCTCTTGGGAGGTGTTGATCTTTGGGGTATTTAAATACTCCGAAATTACCATCTCTTTTAAGGGTCTGAGCGGGTGGTGGAGAGGGTTAAGGCGTACCTGTTATGCCAGTTGCTGGAAGGCTTCTGTGCTGGCTAGGGTTCGAGTCTCCTGGTGGGAAAGTGTTCTAAAGTTGTATACTTAACTCTCGTGTTTAGGAGAGTTGTGCCATATATATATATATATATATATATATATATATATATATATATATATATATATATATATATATATATATATATATATATATATATATATATATTTATATATATATATATATATATATATATATATATATATATATATATATATATATTTATTTTTTATTTTATTTATTTATTTTTTAAAAATATGTTATATTTATATATATGTATGTATATTTAAATATTGATATATACCTGTGGGTCCAGGAGGCCATCTGTGTCCCCTCAGATGGTCTCCCTTATCACAGTTTGTGTCTATGGATGTGTGTCTGTGTGTGTGTTTATCCCTGTGAGTGTCCGTGTGAGTGTGTGAGAGTCCGGTTGCGTGTGTGTCCGGTTATGCCTGTGGGTCCACGAGGCCATCTGTGTCCCCTCAGATGGTCTCCCTTATCACAGTCTATGGGTGTGTGTGAGTGTGAGTGCCCCTGTGAGTGTTCGGGTGAGGGTGTGAGTGTGTTTGAGTGTCCGGGTTTATGTGAGGTTTGGTTCCAGGAAACATCCTTCCCCTCCCCATATCTCCTCCCTTATTCCCACCGTGGGTTCGAATCCCAGGTGATTAGACCTGCCCTAAGTCCATGGATCCAAGGTATCCATCCGTGGGCCCAACGGATTTCACCCCTTCCCCACTTTCCAAGGGCCAGGTCAATTCTAGCTATCCAGGAAACCAGTCGAAACAGAGGCAGCTACAGGAGGGGACACAAATATTTGTGCCCTGCAGTTACACACCCGTTCCGACAGGCTCGATCGCAATCTATCCAGATGAGAACACGTTCTCTTCCGACTAGACCACGCTGGAGTCGCTGTATGTCTCAAATTTGGTTCCTTTATTTATAGTTAGTATTTTTGGTGTATTAATTGATTTGTTTTAATTTTTTAATGACTTAGGTAGAGTGATTTAGGGAGTTGGGGGGGGAGATCGAGTTGTGTGTGTAGTTGATTGTTCGAGATCGTGGTTTGTTAGTATTTATCTAGTTGGGTTCACCTAGTTGTGCTTGCGAGGGTTGAGCTCTGCTCTTTCGGCCCGCCTCTCAACTGCCAATCAATCAATTATTAATAACTAGTAAAAAAAAATTCCACACACACACAGACACACACACACACCCAGGAAGCAGCTTGCAACAGCTGTCTAACGCTCATTTACATATTTACTGCTAAGTGACAGAGGGCATCAGAATGATAGAAACTCTGCTGATTTCCGTTTGTGCCATCACCGGGGGATCGAATGAGCTAGGATTACGAGTCGGGAGCGACGTCCACTCAGCAATAAAGCCCCCTAGTTTGTGTATTGGTGCAAAAGATAATTTGGGAGAGGTTAAGGGAAAGGAATGACGTTTGGTGGCCTTGAAAGCTCTGGAGGGGAGAGGGGTTGCCAGTTATGAATTAAAATTGTTATTTTTTAAGATAGGATATATATGCAAAAGACGTTACGAGATATAGTAAGAAAAGTGTTTCTGACTGAAGTTAGGTACTGTGTGATTGACTTGTATGTTAGGAAAAAGAATATTTATTAGAAACTTAGATAATCTTTAGAAATGTTTCTTCTTAAATAGTTGCAAATTATTGTGTGAAAAGCCTATGGTTACCGTACCTTAAACAAACACTCGTGAGCACAATTAGTCCACGGGATTCAGAGAGAGTGAGAATGAACAGCGAAATAGTAACAAAAAATGTGACAATGAGGGGAAACTATGTCATTCAAACGTTAACCATATAAATTACAGTAACACTAACTGAGCGTCCACATACATATTCCAATCAATTTATGTTAACCATTTTAGGGTTGGTTAGGTTCGGTTATATATCTACATTAGTTTTAACTCAAATGAAAAGAACTTAACTCATACATAATGAAATGAACAGTTTTATCATTTCATAAGAAAAAAAATAGAGAAAATATATTAATTCAGGAAAACTTGGCTTATTAGGCAAATCGGGCCTTGCATAGTAGGCTGAGAAGTGCGTTCTGGCTCCTAGGTACGACATATATATATATATATATATATATATATATATATATATATATATATATATATATATATATATATATATATATGCGAACAAGCCAGAATGGTCCCCTGGACAATATGCAATTACAGTTAGTTACTGTGTAAAGTAAGTTGCGTACTCCCAGTTGCGTTGCTTCTGGGAGTATGGGTTCGAGTCACTTCTGGGGTGTGAGTTTTCAGTTATATATATATATATATATATATATATATATATATATATATATATATATATATATATATATATATATATATATATATATATATATATATATATATATATATATATATATATATATATATATATATATATATATATATATATATATATATATATATATATATATATATATATATATATATATATATATATATATATATATATATATATATATATATATATATATATATATATATATATATATATATATATATATATATATATATATATATATATATATATATATATATATATATATATATATATATATATATATATATATATATATATATATATATATATATATATATATATATATATATATATGACATTGTCAGACCACGGAGGAAAAATGAAACAGGAATTTCCTTAAGTACTTTCGTATATTAAATACATCTTCAGAAGGTCATATATATGTCATACTTTCGTAATATACGAAAGTACTTAAGGAAATTTCTGTTTCATTTTTCCTCCGTGGTCTGACATTGTCACATTCTTAATCATGTGTTTATTTTCGTGATATACACATATAAATATATATATATATATATATATATATATATATATATATATATATATATATATATATATATATATATATATATATATATATATATATATATATATATATATATATATATATATATATATATATATATATATATATATATATATATATATATATACAACTTTAGAACACTTTCCCACCAGGAGACTCGAACCCTAGCCAGCACAGAAGCCTTCCAGCAGTACTGGAAGTGTAATATGTGTCTTCCCATATTAACAGGGACTTGATGAAATTAACGTCTAAATGACCCCTCACTTGCTCTGGTGCTCTTGGGAGGTGTTGATCTTTGGGGTATTTAAATACTCCGAAATTACCATCTCTTTTAAGGGTCTGAGCGGGTGGTGGAGAGGGTTAAGTCGTACCTGTTATGCCAGTTGCTGGAAGGCTTCTGTGCTGGCTAGGGTTCGAGTCTCCTGGTGGGAAAGTGTTCTAAAGTTGTATACTTAACTCTCGTGTGTAGGAGAGTTGTGCCTTAAGCAGAGACACTGTGTCTTCCCATATTAACAGGGACTTGATGAAATTAACGTCTAAATGACCCCTCACTTGCTCTGGTGCTCTTGGGAGGTGTTGATCTTTGGGGTATTTAAATACTCCGAAATTACCATCTCTTTTAAGGGTCTGAGCGGGTGGTGGAGAGGGTTAAGGCGTACCTGTTATGCCAGTTGCTGGAAGGCTTCTGTGCTGGCTAGGGTTCGAGTCTCCTGGTGGGAAAGTGTTCTAAAGTTGTATACTTAACTCTCGTGTTTAGGAGAGTTGTGCCTTAAGCAGAGACACTGTGTCTTCCCATATTAACAGGGACTTGATGAAATTAACGTCTAAATGACCCCTCACTTGCTCTGGTGCTCTTGGGAGGTGTTGATCTTTGGGGTATTTAAATACTCCGAAATTACCATCTCTTTTAAGGGTCTGAGCGGGTGGTGGAGAGGGTTAAGGCGTACCTGTTATGCCAGTTGCTGGAAGGCTTCTGTGCTGGCTAGGGTTCGAGTCTCCTGGTGGGAAAGTGTTCTAAAGTTGTATACTTAACTCTCGTGTTTAGGAGAGTTGTGCCTTAAGCAGAGACACTGTGTCTTCCCATATTAACAGGGACTTGATGAAATTAACGTCTAAATGACCCCTCACTTGCTCTGGTGCTCTTGGGAGGTGTTGATCTTTGGGGTATTTAAATACTCCGAAATTACCATCTCTTTTAAGGGTCTGAGCGGGTGGTGGAGAGGGTTAAGGCGTACCTGTTATGCCAGTTGCTGGAAGGCTTCTGTGCTGGCTAGGGTTCGAGTCTCCTGGTGGGAAAGTGTTCTAAAGTTGTATACTTAACTCTCGTGTTTAGGAGAGTTGTGCCTTAAGCAGAGACACTGTGTCTTCCCATATTAACAGGGACTTGATGAAATTAACGTCTAAATGACCCCTCACTTGCTCTGGTGCTCTTGGGAGGTGTTGATCTTTGGGGTATTTAAATACTCCGAAATTACCATCTCTTTTAAGGGTCTGAGCGGGTGGTGGAGAGGGTTAAGGCGTACCTGTTATGCCAGTTGCTGGAAGGCTTCTGTGCTGGCTAGGGTTCGAGTCTACTGGTGGGAAAGTGTTCTAAAGTTGTATACTTAACTCTCGTGTTTAGGAGAGTTGTGCCTTAAGCAGAGACACTGTGTCTTCCCATATTAACAGGGACTTGATGAAATTAACGTCTAAATGACCCCTCACTTGCTCTGGTGCTCTTGGGAGGTGTTGATCTTTGGGGTATTTAAATACTCCGAAATTACCATCTCTTTTAAGGGTCTGAGCGGGTGGTGGAGAGGGTTAAGGCGTACCTGTTATGCCAGTTGCTGGAAGGCTTCTGTGCTGGCAAGGGTTCGAGTCTCCTGGTGGGAAAGTGTTCTAAAGTTGTATACTTAACTCTCGTGTTTAGGAGAGTTGTGCCTTAAGCAGAGACACTGTGTCTTCCCATATTAACAGGGACTTGATGAAATTAACGTCTAAATGACCCCTCACTTGCTCTGGTGCTCTTGGGAGGTGTTGATCTTTGGGGTATTTAAATACTCCGAAATTACCATCTCTTTTAAGGGTCTGAGCGGGTGGTGGAGAGGGTTAAGGCGTACCTGTTATGCCAGTTGCTGGAAGGCTTCTGTGCTGGCTAGGGTTCGAGTCTCCTGGTGGGAAAGTGTTCTAAAGTTGTATACTTAACTCTCGTGTTTAGGAGAGTTGTGCCATATATATATATATATATATATATATATATATATATATATATATATATATATATATATATATATATATATATATATATATATATATATATTTATATATATATATATATATATATATATATATATATATATATATATATTTATTTTTTATTTTATTTATTTATTTTTTAAAAATATGTTATATTTATATATATGTATGTATATTTAAATATTGATATATACCTGTGGGTCCAGGAGGCCATCTGTGTCCCCTCAGATGGTCTCCCTTATCACAGTTTGTGTCTATGGATGTGTGTCTGTGTGTGTGTTTATCCCTGTGAGTGTCCGTGTGAGTGTGTGAGAGTCCGGTTGCGTGTGTGTCCGGTTATGCCTGTGGGTCCACGAGGCCATCTGTGTCCCCTCAGATGGTCTCCCTTATCACAGTCTATGGGTGTGTGTGAGTGTGAGTGCCCCTGTGAGTGTTCGGGTGAGGGTGTGTGTGTGTTTGAGTGTCCGGGTTTATGTGAGGTTTGGTTCCAGGAAACATCCTTCCCCTCCCCATATCTCCTCCCTTATTCCCACCGTGGGTTCGAATCCCAGGTGATTAGACCTGCCCTAAGTCCATGGATCCAAGGTATCCATCCGTGGGCCCAACGGATTTCACCCCTTCCCCACTTTCCAAGGGCCAGGTCAATTCTAGCTATCCAGGAAACCAGTCGAAACAGAGGCAGCTACAGGAGGGGACACAAATATTTGTGCCCTGCAGTTACACACCCGTTCCGACAGGCTCGATCGCAATCTATCCAGATGAGAACACGTTCTCTTCCGACTAGACCACGCTGGAGTCGCTGTATGTCTCAAATTTGGTTCCTTTATTTATAGTTAGTATTTTTGGTGTATTAATTGATTTGTTTTAATTTTTTAATGACTTAGGTAGAGTGATTTAGGGAGTTGGGGGGGGAGATCGAGTTGTGTGTGTAGTTGATTGTTCGAGATCGTGGTTTGTTAGTATTTATCTAGTTGGGTTCACCTAGTTGTGCTTGCGAGGGTTGAGCTCTGCTCTTTCGGCCCGCCTCTCAACTGCCAATCAATCAATTATTAATAACTAGTAAAAAAAAATTCCACACACACACAGACACACACACACACCCAGGAAGCAGCTTGCAACAGCTGTCTAACGCTCATTTACATATTTACTGCTAAGTGACAGAGGGCATCAGAATGATAGAAACTCTGCTGATTTCCGTTTGTGCCATCACCGGGGGATCGAATGAGCTAGGATTACGAGTCGGGAGCGACGTCCACTCAGCAATAAAGCCCCCTAGTTTGTGTATTGGTGCAAAAGATAATTTGGGAGAGGTTAAGGGAAAGGAATGACGTTTGGTGGCCTTGAAAGCTCTGGAGGGGAGAGGGGTTGCCAGTTATGAATTAAAATTGTTATTTTTTAAGATAGGATATATATGCAAAAGACGTTACGAGATATAGTAAGAAAAGTGTTTCTGACTGAAGTTAGGTACTGTGTGATTGACTTGTATGTTAGGAAAAAGAATATTTATTAGAAACTTAGATAATCTTTAGAAATGTTTCTTCTTAAATAGTTGCAAATTATTGTGTGAAAAGCCTATGGTTACCGTACCTTAAACAAACACTCGTGAGCACAATTAGTCCACGGGATTCAGAGAGAGTGAGAATGAACAGCGAAATAGTAACAAAAAATGTGACAATGAGGGGAAACTATGTCATTCAAACGTTAACCATATAAATTACAGTAACACTAACTGAGCGTCCACATACATATTCCAATCAATTTATGTTAACCATTTTAGGGTTGGTTAGGTTCGGTTATATATCTACATTAGTTTTAACTCAAATGAAAAGAACTTAACTCATACATAATGAAATGAACAGTTTTATCATTTCATAAGAAAAAAAATAGAGAAAATATATTAATTCAGGAAAACTTGGCTTATTAGGCAAATCGGGCCTTGCATAGTAGGCTGAGAAGTGCGTTCTGGCTCCTAGGTACGACATATATATATATATATATATATATATATATATATATATATATATATATATATATATATATATATATATATATATATATATATATATATATATATATATATATATATATATATATATATGCGAACAAGCCAGAATGGTCCCCTGGACAATATGCAATTACAGTTAGTTACTGTGTAAAGTAAGTTGCGTACTCCCAGTTGCGTTGCTTCTGGGAGTATGGGTTCGAGTCACTTCTGGGGTGTGAGTTTTCAGTTATATATATATATATATATATATATATATATATATATATATATATATATATATATATATATATATATATATATATATATATATATATATATATATATATATATGACATTGTCAGACCACGGAGGAAAAATGAAACAGGAATTTCCTTAAGTACTTTCGTATATTAAATACATCTTCAGAAGGTCATATATATGTCATACTTTCGTAATATACGAAAGTACTTAAGGAAATTTCTGTTTCATTTTTCCTCCGTGGTCTGACATTGTCACATTCTTAATCATGTGTTTATTTTCGTGATATACACATATAAATATATATATATATATATATATATATATATATATATATATATATATATATATATATATATATATATATATATATATATATACAACTTTAGAACACTTTCCCACCAGGAGACTCGAACCCTAGCCAGCACAGAAGCCTTCCAGCAGTACTGGAAGTGTAATATGTGTCTTCCCATATTAACAGGGACTTGATGAAATTAACGTCTAAATGACCCCTCACTTGCTCTGGTGCTCTTGGGAGGTGTTGATCTTTGGGGTATTTAAATACTCCGAAATTACCATCTCTTTTAAGGGTCTGAGCGGGTGGTGGAGAGGGTTAAGTCGTACCTGTTATGCCAGTTGCTGGAAGGCTTCTGTGCTGGCTAGGGTTCGAGTCTCCTGGTGGGAAAGTGTTCTAAAGTTGTATACTTAACTCTCGTGTGTAGGAGAGTTGTGCCTTAAGCAGAGACACTGTGTCTTCCCATATTAACAGGGACTTGATGAAATTAACGTCTAAATGACCCCTCACTTGCTCTGGTGCTCTTGGGAGGTGTTGATCTTTGGGGTATTTAAATACTCCGAAATTACCATCTCTTTTAAGGGTCTGAGCGGGTGGTGGAGAGGGTTAAGGCGTACCTGTTATGCCAGTTGCTGGAAGGCTTCTGTGCTGGCTAGGGTTCGAGTCTCCTGGTGGGAAAGTGTTCTAAAGTTGTATACTTAACTCTCGTGTTTAGGAGAGTTGTGCCTTAAGCAGAGACACTGTGTCTTCCCATATTAACAGGGACTTGATGAAATTAACGTCTAAATGACCCCTCACTTGCTCTGGTGCTCTTGGGAGGTGTTGATCTTTGGGGTATTTAAATACTCCGAAATTACCATCTCTTTTAAGGGTCTGAGCGGGTGGTGGAGAGGGTTAAGGCGTACCTGTTATGCCAGTTGCTGGAAGGCTTCTGTGCTGGCTAGGGTTCGAGTCTCCTGGTGGGAAAGTGTTGTAAAGTTGTATACTTAACTCTCGTGTTTAGGAGAGTTGTGCCTTAAGCAGAGACACTGTGTCTTCCCATATTAACAGGGACTTGATGAAATTAACGTCTAAATGACCCCTCACTTGCTCTGGTGCTCTTGGGAGGTGTTGATCTTTGGGGTATTTAAATACTCCGAAATTACCATCTCTTTTAAGGGTCTGAGCGGGTGGTGGAGAGGGTTAAGGCGTACCTGTTATGCCAGTTGCTGGAAGGCTTCTGTGCTGGCTAGGGTTCGAGTCTCCTGGTGGGAAAGTGTTCTAAAGTTGTATACTTAACTCTCGTGTTTAGGAGAGTTGTGCCTTAAGCAGATACACTGTGTCTTCCCATATTAACAGGGACTTGATGAAATTAACGTCTAAATGACCCCTCACTTGCTCTGGTGCTCTTGGGAGGTGTTGATCTTTGGGGTATTTAAATACTCCGAAATTACCATCTCTTTTAAGGGTCTGAGCGGGTGGTGGAGAGGGTTAAGGCGTACCTGTTATGCCAGTTGCTGGAAGGCTTCTGTGCTGGCTAGGGTTCGAGTCTACTGGTGGGAAAGTGTTCTAAAGTTGTATACTTAACTCTCGTGTTTAGGAGAGTTGTGCCTTAAGCAGAGACACTGTGTCTTCCCATATTAACAGGGACTTGATGAAATTAACGTCTAAATGACCCCTCACTTGCTCTGGTGCTCTTGGGAGGTGTTGATCTTTGGGGTATTTAAATACTCCGAAATTACCATCTCTTTTAAGGGTCTGAGCGGGTGGTGGAGAGGGTTAAGGCGTACCTGTTATGCCAGTTGCTGGAAGGCTTCTGTGCTGGCTAGGGTTCGAGTCTCCTGGTGGGAAAGTGTTCTAAAGTTGTATACTTAACTCTCGTGTTTAGGAGAGTTGTGCCTTAAGCAGAGACACTGTGTCTTCCCATATTAACAGGGACTTGATGAAATTAACGTCTAAATGACCCCTCACTTGCTCTGGTGCTCTTGGGAGGTGTTGATCTTTGGGGTATTTAAATACTCCGAAATTACCATCTCTTTTAAGGGTCTGAGCGGGTGGTGGAGAGGGTTAAGGCGTACCTGTTATGCCAGTTGCTGGAAGGCTTCTGTGCTGGCAAGGGTTCGAGTCTCCTGGTGGGAAAGTGTTCTAAAGTTGTATACTTAACTCTCGTGTTTAGGAGAGTTGTGCCTTAAGCAGAGACACTGTGTCTTCCCATATTAACAGGGACTTGATGAAATTAACGTCTAAATGACCCCTCACTTGCTCTGGTGCTCTTGGGAGGTGTTGATCTTTGGGGTATTTAAATACTCCGAAATTACCATCTCTTTTAAGGGTCTGAGCGGGTGGTGGAGAGGGTTAAGGCGTACCTGTTATGCCAGTTGCTGGAAGGCTTCTGTGCTGGCTAGGGTTCGAGTCTCCTGGTGGGAAAGTGTTCTAAAGTTGTATACTTAACTCTCGTGTTTAGGAGAGTTGTGCCATATATATATATATATATATATATATATATATATATATATATATATATATATATATATATATATATATATATATATATATATATTTATATATATATATATATATATATATATATATATATATATATATATATATATATATATATATATATATATATATATATATATATATATATATATATATATTTATTTTTTATTTTATTTATTTATTTTTTAAAAATATGTTATATTTATATATATGTATGTATATTTAAATATTGATATATACCTGTGGGTCCAGGAGGCCATCTGTGTCCCCTCAGATGGTCTCCCTTATCACAGTTTGTGTCTATGGATGTGTGTCTGTGTGTGTGTTTATCCCTGTGAGTGTCCGTGTGAGTGTGTGAGAGTCCGGTTGCGTGTGTGTCCGGTTATGCCTGTGGGTCCACGAGGCCATCTGTGTCCCCTCAGATGGTCTCCCTTATCACAGTCTATGGGTGTGTGTGAGTGTGAGTGCCCCTGTGAGTGTTCGGGTGAGGGTGTGTGTGTGTTTGAGTGTCCGGGTTTATGTGAGGTTTGGTTCCAGGAAACATCCTTCCCCTCCCCATATCTCCTCCCTTATTCCCACCGTGGGTTCGAATCCCAGGTGATTAGACCTGCCCTAAGTCCATGGATCCAAGGTATCCATCCGTGGGCCCAACGGATTTCACCCCTTCCCCACTTTCCAAGGGCCAGGTCAATTCTAGCTATCCAGGAAACCAGTCGAAACAGAGGCAGCTACAGGAGGGGACACAAATATTTGTGCCCTGCAGTTACACACCCGTTCCGACAGGCTCGATCGCAATCTATCCAGATGAGAACACGTTCTCTTCCGACTAGACCACGCTGGAGTCGCTGTATGTCTCAAATTTGGTTCCTTTATTTATAGTTAGTATTTTTGGTGTATTAATTGATTTGTTTTAATTTTTTAATGACTTAGGTAGAGTGATTTAGGGAGTTGGGGGGGGAGATCGAGTTGTGTGTGTAGTTGATTGTTCGAGATCGTGGTTTGTTAGTATTTATCTAGTTGGGTTCACCTAGTTGTGCTTGCGAGGGTTGAGCTCTGCTCTTTCGGCCCGCCTCTCAACTGCCAATCAATCAATTATTAATAACTAGTAAAAAAAAATTCCACACACACACAGACACACACACACACCCAGGAAGCAGCTTGCAACAGCTGTCTAACGCTCATTTACATATTTACTGCTAAGTGACAGAGGGCATCAGAATGATAGAAACTCTGCTGATTTCCGTTTGTGCCATCACCGGGGGATCGAATGAGCTAGGATTACGAGTCGGGAGCGACGTCCACTCAGCAATAAAGCCCCCTAGTTTGTGTATTGGTGCAAAAGATAATTTGGGAGAGGTTAAGGGAAAGGAATGACGTTTGGTGGCCTTGAAAGCTCTGGAGGGGAGAGGGGTTGCCAGTTATGAATTAAAATTGTTATTTTTTAAGATAGGATATATATGCAAAAGACGTTACGAGATATAGTAAGAAAAGTGTTTCTGACTGAAGTTAGGTACTGTGTGATTGACTTGTATGTTAGGAAAAAGAATATTTATTAGAAACTTAGATAATCTTTAGAAATGTTTCTTCTTAAATAGTTGCAAATTATTGTGTGAAAAGCCTATGGTTACCGTACCTTAAACAAACACTCGTGAGCACAATTAGTCCACGGGATTCAGAGAGAGTGAGAATGAACAGCGAAATAGTAACAAAAAATGTGACAATGAGGGGAAACTATGTCATTCAAACGTTAACCATATAAATTACAGTAACACTAACTGAGCGTCCACATACATATTCCAATCAATTTATGTTAACCATTTTAGGGTTGGTTAGGTTCGGTTATATATCTACATTAGTTTTAACTCAAATGAAAAGAACTTAACTCATACATAATGAAATGAACAGTTTTATCATTTCATAAGAAAAAAAATAGAGAAAATATATTAATTCAGGAAAACTTGGCTTATTAGGCAAATCGGGCCTTGCATAGTAGGCTGAGAAGTGCGTTCTGGCTCCTAGGTACGACATATATATATATATATATATATATATATATATATATATATATATATATATATATATATATATATATATATATATATATATATATATATATATATATGCGAACAAGCCAGAATGGTCCCCTGGACAATATGCAATTACAGTTAGTTACTGTGTAAAGTAAGTTGCGTACTCCCAGTTGCGTTGCTTCTGGGAGTATGGGTTCGAGTCACTTCTGGGGTGTGAGTTTTCAGTTATATATATATATATATATATATATATATATATATATATATATATATATATATATATATATATATATATATATATATATATATATATATATATATATGACATTGTCAGACCACGGAGGAAAAATGAAACAGGAATTTCCTTAAGTACTTTCGTATATTAAATACATCTTCAGAAGGTCATATATATGTCATACTTTCGTAATATACGAAAGTACTTAAGGAAATTTCTGTTTCATTTTTCCTCCGTGGTCTGACATTGTCACATTCTTAATCATGTGTTTATTTTCGTGATATACACATATAAATATATATATATATATATATATATATATATATATATATATATATATATATATATATATATATATATATATATATATATATATATATATATATATATATATATACAACTTTAGAACACTTTCCCACCAGGAGACTCGAACCCTAGCCAGCACAGAAGCCTTCCAGCAGTACTGGAAGTGTAATATGTGTCTTCCCATATTAACAGGGACTTGATGAAATTAACGTCTAAATGACCCCTCACTTGCTCTGGTGCTCTTGGGAGGTGTTGATCTTTGGGGTATTTAAATACTCCGAAATTACCATCTCTTTTAAGGGTCTGAGCGGGTGGTGGAGAGGGTTAAGTCGTACCTGTTATGCCAGTTGCTGGAAGGCTTCTGTGCTGGCTAGGGTTCGAGTCTCCTGGTGGGAAAGTGTTCTAAAGTTGTATACTTAACTCTCGTGTGTAGGAGAGTTGTGCCTTAAGCAGAGACACTGTGTCTTCCCATATTAACAGGGACTTGATGAAATTAACGTCTAAATGACCCCTCACTTGCTCTGGTGCTCTTGGGAGGTGTTGATCTTTGGGGTATTTAAATACTCCGAAATTACCATCTCTTTTAAGGGTCTGAGCGGGTGGTGGAGAGGGTTAAGGCGTACCTGTTATGCCAGTTGCTGGAAGGCTTCTGTGCTGGCTAGGGTTCGAGTCTCCTGGTGGGAAAGTGTTCTAAAGTTGTATACTTAACTCTCGTGTTTAGGAGAGTTGTGCCTTAAGCAGAGACACTGTGTCTTCCCATATTAACAGGGACTTGATGAAATTAACGTCTAAATGACCCCTCACTTGCTCTGGTGCTCTTGGGAGGTGTTGATCTTTGGGGTATTTAAATACTCCGAAATTACCATCTCTTTTAAGGGTCTGAGCGGGTGGTGGAGAGGGTTAAGGCGTACCTGTTATGCCAGTTGCTGGAAGGCTTCTGTGCTGGCTAGGGTTCGAGTCTCCTGGTGGGAAAGTGTTCTAAAGTTGTATACTTAACTCTCGTGTTTAGGAGAGTTGTGCCTTAAGCAGAGACACTGTGTCTTCCCATATTAACAGGGACTTGATGAAATTAACGTCTAAATGACCCCTCACTTGCTCTGGTGCTCTTGGGAGGTGTTGATCTTTGGGGTATTTAAATACTCCGAAATTACCATCTCTTTTAAGGGTCTGAGCGGGTGGTGGAGAGGGTTAAGGCGTACCTGTTATGCCAGTTGCTGGAAGGCTTCTGTGCTGGCTAGGGTTCGAGTCTCCTGGTGGGAAAGTGTTCTAAAGTTGTATACTTAACTCTCGTGTTTAGGAGAGTTGTGCCTTAAGCAGATACACTGTGTCTTCCCATATTAACAGGGACTTGATGAAATTAACGTCTAAATGACCCCTCACTTGCTCTGGTGCTCTTGGGAGGTGTTGATCTTTGGGGTATTTAAATACTCCGAAATTACCATCTCTTTTAAGGGTCTGAGCGGGTGGTGGAGAGGGTTAAGGCGTACCTGTTATGCCAGTTGCTGGAAGGCTTCTGTGCTGGCTAGGGTTCGAGTCTACTGGTGGGAAAGTGTTCTAAAGTTGTATACTTAACTCTCGTGTTTAGGAGAGTTGTGCCTTAAGCAGAGACACTGTGTCTTCCCATATTAACAGGGACTTGATGAAATTAACGTCTAAATGACCCCTCACTTGCTCTGGTGCTCTTGGGAGGTGTTGATCTTTGGGGTATTTAAATACTCCGAAATTACCATCTCTTTTAAGGGTCTGAGCGGGTGGTGGAGAGGGTTAAGGCGTACCTGTTATGCCAGTTGCTGGAAGGCTTCTGTGCTGGCTAGGGTTCGAGTCTCCTGGTGGGAAAGTGTTCTAAAGTTGTATACTTAACTCTCGTGTTTAGGAGAGTTGTGCCTTAAGCAGAGACACTGTGTCTTCCCATATTAACAGGGACTTGATGAAATTAACGTCTAAATGACCCCTCACTTGCTCTGGTGCTCTTGGGAGGTGTTGATCTTTGGGGTATTTAAATACTCCGAAATTACCATCTCTTTTAAGGGTCTGAGCGAGTGGTGGAGAGGGTTAAGGCGTACCTGTTATGACAGTTGCTGGAAGGCTTCTGTGCTGGCAAGGGTTCGAGTCTCCTGGTGGGAAAGTGTTCTAAAGTTGTATACTTAACTCTCGTGTTTAGGAGAGTTGTGCCTTAAGCAGAGACACTGTGTCTTCCCATATTAACAGGGACTTGATGAAATTAACGTCTAAATGACCCCTCACTTGCTCTGGTGCTCTTGGGAGGTGTTGATCTTTGGGGTATTTAAATACTCCGAAATTACCATCTCTTTTAAGGGTCTGAGCGAGTGGTGGAGAGGGTTAAGGCGTACCTGTTATGCCAGTTGCTGGAAGGCTTCTGTGCTGGCTAGGGTTCGAGTCTCCTGGTGGGAAAGTGTTCTAAAGTTGTATACTTAACTCTCGTGTTTAGGAGAGTTGTGCCATATATATATATATATATATATATATATATATATATATATATATATATATATATATATATATATATATATATATATATATATATATATATTTATATATATATATATATATATATATATATATATATATATATATATATATATATATATATATATATTTATTTTTTATTTTATTTATTTATTTTTTAAAAATATGTTATATTTATATATATGTATGTATATTTAAATATTGATATATACCTGTGGGTCCAGGAGGCCATCTGTGTCCCCTCAGATGGTCTCCCTTATCACAGTTTGTGTCTATGGATGTGTGTCTGTGTGTGTGTTTATCCCTGTGAGTGTCCGTGTGAGTGTGTGAGAGTCCGGTTGCGTGTGTGTCCGGTTATGCCTGTGGGTCCACGAGGCCATCTGTGTCCCCTCAGATGGTCTCCCTTATCACAGTCTATGGGTGTGTGTGAGTGTGAGTGCCCCTGTGAGTGTTCGGGTGAGGGTGTGTGTGTGTTTGAGTGTCCGGGTTTATGTGAGGTTTGGTTCCAGGAAACATCCTTCCCCTCCCCATATCTCCTCCCTTATTCCCACCGTGGGTTCGAATCCCAGGTGATTAGACCTGCCCTAAGTCCATGGATCCAAGGTATCCGTCCGTGGGCCCAACGGATTTCACCCCTTCCCCACTTTCCAAGGGCCAGGTCAATTCTAGCTATCCAGGAAACCAGTCGAAACAGAGGCAGCTACAGGAGGGGACACAAATATTTGTGCCCTGCAGTTACACACCCGTTCCGACAGGCTCGATCGCAATCTATCCAGATGAGAACACGTTCTCTTCCGACTAGACCACGCTGGAGTCGCTGTATGTCTCAAATTTGGTTCCTTTATTTATAGTTAGTATTTTTGGTGTATTAATTGATTTGTTTTAATTTTTTAATGACATAGGTAGAGTGATTTAGGGAGTTGGGGGGGGAGATCGAGTTGTGTGTGTAGTTGATTGTTCGAGATCGTGGTTTGTTAGTATTTATCTAGTTGGGTTCACCTAGTTGTGCTTGCGAGGGTTGAGCTCTGCTCTTTCGGCCCGCCTCTCAACTGCCAATCAATCAATTATTAATAACTAGTAAAAAAAAATTCCACACACACACAGACACACACACACACCCAGGAAGCAGCTTGCAACAGCAGTCTAACGCTCATTTACATATTAACTGCTAAGTGACAGAGGGCATCAGAATGATAGAAACTCTGCTGATTTCCGTTTGTGCCATCACCGGGGGATCGAATGAGCTAGGATTACGAGTCGGGAGCGACGTCCACTCAGCAATAAAGCCCCCTAGTTTGTGTATTGGTGCAAAAGATAATTTGGGAGAGGTTAAGGGAAAGGAATGACGTTTGGTGGCCTTGAAAGCTCTGGAGGGGAGAGGGGTTGCCAGTTAGGAATTAAAATTGTTATTTTTTAAGATAGGATATATATGCAAAAGACGTTACGAGATATAGTAAGAAAAGTGTTTCTGACTGAAGTTAGGTACTGTGTGATTGACTTGTATGTTAGGAAAAAGAATATTTATTAGAAACTTAGATAATCTTTAGAAATGTTTCTTCTTAAATAGTTGCAAATTATTGTGTGAAAAGCCTATGGTTACCGTACCTTAAACAAACACTCGTGAGCACAATTAGTCCACGGAATTCAGAGAGAGTGAGAATGAACAGCGAAATAGTAACAAAAAATGTGACAATGAGGGGAAACTATGTCATTCAAACGTTAACCATATAAATTACAGTAACACTAACTGAGCGTCCACATACATATTCAAATCAATTTATGTTAACCATTTTAGGGTTGGTTAGGTTCGGTTATATATCTACATTAGTTTTAACTCAAATGAAAAGAACTTAACTCATACATAATGAAATGAACAGTTTTATCATTTCATAAGAAAAAAAATAGAGAAAATATATTAATTCAGGAAAACTTGGCTTATTAGGCAAATCGGGCCTTGCATAGTAGGCTGAGAAGTGCGTTCTGGCTCCTAGGTACGACATATATATATATATATATATATATATATATATATATATATATATATATATATATATATATATATATATATATGCGAACAAGCCAGAATGGTCCCCTGGACAATATGCAATTACAATTAGTTACTGTGTAAAGTAAGTTGCGTACTCCCAGTTGCGTTGCTTCTGGGAGTATGGGTTCGAGTCACTTCTGGGGTGTGAGTTTTCAGTATATATATATATATATATATATATATATATATATATATATATATATATATATATATATATATATATATATATATATATATATATATATATATATATATATGACATTGTCAGACCACGGAGGAAAAATGAAACAGGAATTTCCTTAAGTACTTTCGTATATTAAATACATCTTCAGAAGGTCATATATATGTCATACTTTCGTAATATACGAAAGTACTTAAGGAAATTTCTGTTTCATTTTTCCTCCGTGGTCTGACATTGTCACATTCTTAATCATGTGTTTATTTTCGTGATATACACATATAAATATATATATATATATATATATATATATATATATATATATATATATATATATATATATATATATATATATATATATATATATACTACTTTAGAACACTTTCCCACCAGGAGACTCGAACCCTAGCCAGCACAGAAGCCTTCCAGCAGTACTGGAAGTGTAATATGTGTCTTCCCATATTAACAGGGACTTGATGAAATTAACGTCTAAATGACCCCTCACTTGCTCTGGTGCTCTTGGGAGGTGTTGATCTTTGGGGTATTTAAATACTCCGAAATTACCATCTCTTTTAAGGGTCTGAGCGGGTGGTGGAGAGGGTTAAGGCGTACCTGTTATGCCAGTTGCTGGAAGGCTTCTGTGCTGGCTAGGGTTCGAGTCTCCTGGTGGGAAAGTGTTCTAAAGTTGTATACTTAACTCTCGTGTGTAGGAGAGTTGTGCCTTAAGCAGAGACACTGTGTCTTCCCATATTAACAGGGACTTGATGAAATTAACGTCTAAATGACCCCTCACTTGCTCTGGTGCTCTCGGGAGGTGTTGATCTTTGGGGTATTTAAATACTCCGAAATTACCATCTCTTTTAAGGGTCTGAGCGGGTGGTGGAGAGGGTTAAGGCGTACCTGTTATGCCAGTTGCTGGAAGGCTTCTGTGCTGGCTAGGGTTCGAGTCTCCTGGTGGGAAAGTGTTCTAAAGTTGTATACTTAACTCTCGTGTTTAGGAGAGTTGTGCCATATATATATATATATATATATATATATATATATATATATATATATATATATATATATATATATATATATATATTTATTTTTTATTTTATTTATTTATTTTTTAAAAATATGTTATATTTATATATATGTATGTATATTTAAATATTGATATATACCTGTGGGTCCAGGAGGCCATCTGTGTCCCCTCAGATGGTCTCCCTTATCACAGTTTGTGTCTATGGATGTGTGTCTGTGTGTGTGTTTATCCCTGTGAGTGTCCGTGTGAGTGTGTGAGAGTCCGGTTGCGTGTGTGTCCGGTTATGCCTGTGGGTCCACGAGGCCATCTGTGTCCCCTCAGATGGTCTCCCTTATCACAGTCTATGGGTGTGTGTGAGTGTGAGTGCCCCTGTGAGTGTTCGGGTGAGGGTGTGTGTGTGTGTGAGTGTCCGGGTTTATGTGAGGTTTGGTTCCAGGAAACATCCTTCCCCTTCCCCTCCCCATATCTCCTCCCTTATTCCCACCGTGGGTTCGAATCCCAGGTGATTAGACCTGCCCTAAGTCCATGGATCCAAGGTATCCATCCGTGGGCCCAACGGATTTCACCCCTTCCCCACTTTCCAAGGGCCAGGTCAATTCTAGCTATCCAGGAAACCAGTCGAAACAGAGGCAGCTACAGGAGGGGACACAAATATTTGTGCCCTGCAGTTACACACCCGTTCCGACAGGCTCGATCGCAATCTATCCAGATGAGAACACGTTCTCTTCCGAGTAGACCACGCTGGAGTCGCTGTATGTCTCAAATTTGGTTCCTTTATTTATAGTTAGTATTTTTGGTGTATTAATTGATTTGTTTCAATTTTTTAATGACTTAGGTAGAGTGATTTAGGGAGTTGGGGGGGAGATCGAGTTGTGTGTGTAGTTGATTGTTCGAGATCGTGGTTTGTTAGTATTTATCTAGTTGGGTTCACCTAGTTGTGCTTGCGAGGGTTGAGCTCTGCTCTTTCGGCCCGCCTCTCAACTGCCAATCAATCAATTATTAATAACTAATAAAAAAAAATTCCACACACACACAGACACACACACACACCCAGGAAGCAGCTTGCAACAGCTGTCTAACGCTCATTTACATATTTACTGCTAAGTGACAGAGGGCATCAGAATGATAGAAACTCTGCTGATTTCCGTTTGTGCCATCACCGGGGGATCGAATGAGCTAGGATTACGAGTCGGGAGCGACGTCCACTCAGCAATAAAGCCCCCTAGTTTGTGTATTGGTGCAAAAGATAATTTGGGAGAGGTTAAGGGAAAGGAATGACGTTTGGTGGCCTTGAAAGCTCTGGAGGGGAGGGGGGGTTGCCAGTTATGAATTAAAATTGTTATTTTTTAAGATAGGATATATATGCAAAAGACGTTACGAGATATAGTAAGAAAAGTGTTTCTGACTGAAGTTAGGTACTGTGTGATTGACTTGTATGTTAGGAAAAAGAATATTTATTAGAAACTTAGATAATCTTTAGAAATGTTTCTTCTTAAATAGTTGCAAATTATTGTGTGAAAAGCCTATGGTTACCGTACCTTAAACAAACACTCGTGAGCACAATTAGTCCACGGGATTCAGAGAGAGTGAGAATGAACAGCGAAATAGTAACAAAAAATGTGACAATGAGGGGAAACTATGTCATTCAAACGTTAACCATATAAATTACAGTAACACTAACTGAGCGTCCACATACATATTCCAATCAATTTATGTTAACCATTTTAGGGTTGGTTAGGTTCGGTTATATATCTACATTAGTTTTAACTCAAATGAAAAGAACTTAACTCATACATAATGAAATGAACAGTTTTATCATTTCATAAGAAAAAAAATAGAGAAAATATATTAATTCAGGAAAACTTGGCTTATTAGGCAAATCGGGCCTTGCATAGTAGGCGGAGAAGTGCGTTCTGGCTCCTAGGTACGACATATATATATATATATATATATATATATATATATATATATATATATATATATATATATATATATATATATATATATATATATATATATATATATATATATATATATGACATTGTCAGACCACGGAGGAAAAATGAAACAGGAATTTCCTTAAGTACTTTCGAATATTAAATACATCTTCAGAAGGTCATATATATGTCATACTTTCGTAATATACGAAAGTACTTAAGGAAATTTCTGTTTCATTTTTCCTCCGTGGTCTGACATTGTCACATTCTTAATCATGTGTTTATTTTCGTGATATACACATATAAATATATATATATATATATATATATATATATATATATATATATATATATATATATATATATATATATATATATATATATATATATATATATATATATATATATATATATATATATATATATATATATATATATATATATATATATATATATATACAACTTTAGAACACTTTCCCACCAGGAGACTCGAACCCATGCCAGCACAGAAGCCTTCCAGCAGTACTGGAAGTGTAATATGTGTCTTCCCATATTAACAGGGACTTGATGAAATTAACGTCTAAATGACCCCTCACTTGCTCTGGTGCTCTTGGGAGGTGTTGATCTTTGAGGTATTTAAATACTCCGAAATTACCATCTCTTTTAAGGGTCTGAGCGGGTGGTGGAGAGGGTTAAGGCGTACCTGTTATGCCAGTTGCTGGAAGGCTTCTGTGCTGCCTAGGGTTCGAGTCTCCTGGTGGGAAAGTGTTCTAAAGTTGTATACTTAACTCTCGTGTGTAGGAGAGTTGTGCCTTAAGCAGAGACACTGTGTCTTCCCATATTAACAGGGACTTGATGAAATTAACGTCTAAATGACCCCTCACTTGCTCTGGTGCTCTTGGGAGGTGTTGATCTTTGGGGTATTTAAATACTCCGAAATTACCATCTCTTTTAAGGGTCTGAGCGGGTGGTGGAGAGGGTTAAGGCGTACCTGTTATGCCAGTTGCTGGAAGGCTTCTGTGCTGGCTAGGGTTCGAGTCTCCTGGTGGGAAAGTGTTCTAAAGTTGTATACTTAACTCTCGTGTGTAGGAGAGTTGTGCCTTAAGCAGAGACACTGTGTCTTCCCATATTAACAGGGTCTTGATGAAATTAACGTCTAAATGACCCCTCACTTGCTCTGGTGCTCTTGGGAGGTGTTGATCTTTGGGGTATTTAAATACTCCGAAATTACCATCTCTTTTAAGGGTCTGAGCGGGTGGTGGAGACGTTAAGGCGTACCTGTTATGCCAGTTGCTGGAAGGCTTCTGTGCTGGCTAGGGTTCGAGTCTCCTGGTGGGAAAGTGTTCTAAAGTTGTATACTTAACTCTCGTGTTTAGGAGAGTTGTGCCTTAAGCAGAGACACTGTGTCTTCCCATATTAACAGGGACTTGATGAAATTAACGTCTAAATGACCCCTCACTTGCTCTGGTGCTCTTGGGAGGTGTTGATCTTTGGGGTATTTAAATACTCCTAAATTACCATCTCTTTTAAGGGTCTGAGCGGGTGGTGGAGAGGGTTAAGGCGTACCTGTTATGCCAGTTGCTGGAAGGCTTCTGTGCTGGCTAGGGTTCGAGTCTCCTGGTGGGAAAGTGTTCTAAAGTTGTATACTTAACTCTCGTGTTTAGGAGAGTTGTGCCATATATATATATATATATATATATATATATATATATATATATATGCGAACAAGCCTGAATGGTCCCCAGGACTATATGCGAATGAAAACTCACACCCCAGAAGTGACTCGAACCCATACTCCCAGAAGCAACACAACTGGTAACTACAGGGCGCCTTAATCCGCTTGACCATCACGGCCGTCAAAGGAAGTGATAGCCGAGGCTATTTGAGCCACTTCCCCGACGGCAACTCGGATGGTAATCTTGGGCATAGCATTTCACCAAATCACCTCATTCTTTGGGGCACACGTGAGGAACACAAATGCGAACAAGCCTGAATGGTCCCCAGGACTATATGCGAATGAAAACTCACACCCCAGAAGTGACTCGAACCCATACTCCCAGAAGCAACACAACTGGTAACTACAGGGCGCCTTAATCCGCTTGACCATCACGGCCGTCAAAGGAAGTGATAGCCGAGGCTATTTGAGCCACTTCCCCGACGGCAACTCGGATGGTAATCTTGGGCATAGCATTTCACCAAATCACCTCATTCTTTGGGGCACACGTGAGGAACACAAATGCGAACAAGCCTGAATGGTCCCCAGGACTATATGCGAATGAAAACTCACACCCCAGAAGTGACTCGAACCCATACTCCCAGAAGCAACACAACTGGTAACTACAGGGCGCCTTAATCCGCTTGACCATCACGGCCGTCAAAGGAAGTGATAGCCGAGGCTATTTGAGCCACTTCCCCGACGGCAACTCGGATGGTAATCTTGGGCATAGCATTTCACCAAATCACCTCATTCTTTGGGGCACACGTGAGGAACACAAATGCGAACAAGCCTGAATGGTCCCCAGGACTATATGCGAATGAAAACTCACACCCCAGAAGTGACTCGAACCCATACTCCCAGAAGCAACACAACTGGTAACTACAGGGCGCCTTAATCCGCTTGACCATCACGGCCGTCAAAGGAAGTGATAGCCGAGGCTATTTGAGCCACTTCCCCGACGGCAACTTGGATGGTAATCTTGGGCATAGCATTTCACCAAATCACCTCATTCTTTGGGGCACACGTGAGGAACACAAATGCGAACAAGCCTGAATGGTCCCCAGGACTATATGCGAATGAAAACTCACACCCCAGAAGTGACTCGAACCCATACTCCCAGAAGCAACACAACTGGTAACTACAGGGCGCCTTAATCCGCTTGACCATCACGGCCGTCAAAGGAAGTGATAGCCGAGGCTATTTGAGCCACTTCCCCGACGGCAACTCGGATGGTAATCTTGGGCATAGCATTTCACCAAATCACCTCATTCTTTGGGGCACACGTGAGGAACACAAATGCGAACAAGCCTGAATGGTCCCCAGGACTATATGCGAATGAAAACTCACACCCCAGAAGTGACTCGAACCCATACTCCCAGAAGCAACACAACTGGTAACTACAGGGCGCCTTAATCCGCTTGACCATCACGGCCGTCAAAGGAAGTGATAGCCGAGGCTATTTGAGCCACTTCCCCGACGGCAACTCGGATGGTAATCTTGGGCATAGCATTTCACCAAATCACCTCATTCTTTGGGGCACACGTGAGGAACACAAATGCGAACAAGCCTGAATGGTCCCCAGGACTATATGCGAATGAAAACTCACACCCCAGAAGTGACTCGAACCCATACTCCCAGAAGCAACACAACTGGTAACTACAGGGCGCCTTAATCCGCTTGACCATCACGGCCGTCAAAGGAAGTGATAGCCGAGGCTATTTGAGCCACTTCCCCGACGGCAACTCGGATGGTAATCTTGGGCATAGCATTTCACCAAATCACCTCATTCTTTGGGGCACACGTGAGGAACACAAATGCGAACAAGCCTGAATGGTCCCCAGGACTATATGCGAATGAAAACTCACACCCCAGAAGTGACTCGAACCCATACTCCCAGAAGCAACACAACTGGTAACTACAGGGCGCCTTAATCCGCTTGACCATCACGGCCGTCAAAGGAAGTGATAGCCGAGGCTATTTGAGCCACTTCCCCGACGGCAACTCGGATGGTAATCTTGGGCATAGCATTTCACCAAATCACCTCATTCTTTGGGGCACACGTGAGGAACACAAATGCGAACAAGCCTGAATGGTCCCCAGGACTATATGCGAATGAAAACTCACACCCCAGAAGTGACTCGAACCCATACTCCCAGAAGCAACACAACTGGTAACTACAGGGCGCCTTAATCCGCTTGATTATGAGGTGATTTGGTGAAATGCTATGCCCAAGATTACCATCCGAGTTGCCGTCGGGGAAGTGGCTCAAATAGCCTCGGCTATCACTTCCTTTGACGGCCGTGATGGTCAAGCGGATTAAGGCGCCCTGTAGTTACCAGTTGTGTTG
>NW_027189320.1:105788-165788 GCF_040958095.1 Procambarus clarkii | reverse complement strand
TGAGTGTGAGTGCCCCTGTGAGTGTTCGGGTGAGGGTGTGTGTGTGTGTGAGTGTCCGGGTTTATGTGAGGTTTGGTTCCAGGAAACATCCTTCCCCTTCCCCTCCCCATATCTCCTCCCTTATTCCCACCGTGGGTTCGAATCCCAGGTGATTAGACCTGCCCTAAGTCCATGGATCCAAGGTATCCATCCGTGGGCCCAACGGATTTCACCCCTTCCCCACTTTCCAAGGGCCAGGTCAATTCTAGCTATCCAGGAAACCAGTCGAAACAGAGGCAGCTACAGGAGGGGACACAAATATTTGTGCCCTGCAGTTACACACCCGTTCCGACAGGCTCGATCGCAATCTATCCAGATGAGAACACGTTCTCTTCCGAGTAGACCACGCTGGAGTCGCTGTATGTCTCAAATTTGGTTCCTTTATTTATAGTTAGTATTTTTGGTGTATTAATTGATTTGTTTCAATTTTTTAATGACTTAGGTAGAGTGATTTAGGGAGTTGGGGGGGAGATCGAGTTGTGTGTGTAGTTGATTGTTCGAGATCGTGGTTTGTTAGTATTTATCTAGTTGGGTTCACCTAGTTGTGCTTGCGAGGGTTGAGCTCTGCTCTTTCGGCCCGCCTCTCAACTGCCAATCAATCAATTATTAATAACTAATAAAAAAAAATTCCACACACACACAGACACACACACACACCCAGGAAGCAGCTTGCAACAGCTGTCTAACGCTCATTTACATATTTACTGCTAAGTGACAGAGGGCATCAGAATGATAGAAACTCTGCTGATTTCCGTTTGTGCCATCACCGGGGGATCGAATGAGCTAGGATTACGAGTCGGGAGCGACGTCCACTCAGCAATAAAGCCCCCTAGTTTGTGTATTGGTGCAAAAGATAATTTGGGAGAGGTTAAGGGAAAGGAATGACGTTTGGTGGCCTTGAAAGCTCTGGCGGGGAGGGGGGGTTGCCAGTTATGAATTAAAATTGTTATTTTTTAAGATAGGATATATATGCAAAAGACGTTACGAGATATAGTAAGAAAAGTGTTTCTGACTGAAGTTAGGTACTGTGTGATTGACTTGTATGTTAGGAAAAAGAATATTTATTAGAAACTTAGATAATCTTTAGAAATGTTTCTTCTTAAATAGTTGCAAATTATTGTGTGAAAAGCCTATGGTTACCGTACCTTAAACAAACACTCGTGAGCACAATTAGTCCACGGGATTCAGAGAGAGTGAGAATGAACAGCGAAATAGTAACAAAAAATGTGACAATGAGGGGAAACTATGTCATTCAAACGTTAACCATATAAATTACAGTAACACTAACTGAGCGTCCACATACATATTCCAATCAATTTATGTTAACCATTTTAGGGTTGGTTAGGTTCGGTTATATATCTACATTAGTTTTAACTCAAATGAAAAGAACTTAACTCATACATAATGAAATGAACAGTTTTATCATTTCATAAGAAAAAAAATAGAGAAAATATATTAATTCAGGAAAACTTGGCTTATTAGGCAAATCGGGCCTTGCATAGTAGGCTGAGAAGTGCGTTCTGGCTCCTAGGTACGACATATATATATATATATATATATATATATATATATATATATATATATATATATATATATATATATATATATATATATATATATATATATATATATATATATATATGACATTGTCAGACCACGGAGGAAAAATGAAACAGGAATTTCCTTAAGTACTTTCGTATATTAAATACATCTTCAGAAGGTCATATATATGTCATACTTTCGTAATATACGAAAGTACTTAAGGAAATTTCTGTTTCATTTTTCCTCCGTGGTCTGACATTGTCACATTCTTAATCATGTGTTTATTTTCGTGATATACACATATAAATATATATATATATATATATATATATATATATATATATATATATATATATATATATATATATATATACAACTTTAGAACACTTTCCCACCTGGAGACTCGAACCCATGCCAGCACAGAAGCCTTCCAGCAGTACTGGAAGTGTAATATGTGTCTTCCCATATTAACAGGGACTTGATGAAATTAACGTCTAAATGACCCCTCACTTGCTCTGGTGCTCTTGGGAGGTGTTGATCTTTGAGGTATTTAAATACTCCGAAATTACCATCTCTTTCAAGGGTCTGAGCGGGTGGTGGAGAGGGTTAAGGCGTACCTGTTATGCCAGTTGCTGGAAGGCTTCTGTGCTGCCTAGGGTTCGAGTCTCCTGGTGGGAAAGTGTTCTAAAGTTGTATACTTAACTCTCGTGTGTAGGAGAGTTGTGCCTTAAGCAGAGACACTGTGTCTTCCCATATTAACAGGGACTTGATGAAATTAACGTCTAAATGACCCCTCACTTGCTCTGGTGCTCTTGGGAGGTGTTGATCTTTGGGGTATTTAAATACTCCGAAATTACCATCTCTTTTAAGGGTCTGAGCGGGTGGTGGAGAGGGTTAAGGCGTACCTGTTATGCCAGTTGCTGGAAGGCTTCTGTGCTGGCTAGGGTTCGAGTCTCCTGGTGGGAAAGTGTTCTAAAGTTGTATACTTAACTCTCGTGTTTAGGAGAGTTGTGCCTTAAGCAGAGACACTGTGTCTTCCCATATTAACAGGGACTTGATGAAATTAACGTCTAAATGACCCCTCACTTGCTCTGGTGCTCTTGGGAGGTGTTGATCTTTGGGGTATTTAAATACTCCGAAATTACCATCTCTTTTAAGGGTCTGAGCGGGTGGTGGAGAGGGTTAAGGCGTACCTGTTATGCCAGTTGCTGGAAGGCTTCTGTGCTGGCTAGGGTTCGAGTCTCCTGGTGGGAAAGTGTTCTAAAGTTGTATACTTAACTCTCGTGTTTAGGAGAGTTGTGCAATATATATATATATATATATATATATATATATATATATATATATATATATATATATATATATATATATTTATTTTTTATTTTATTTATTTATTTTTTAAAAATATGTTATATTTATATATATGTATGTATATTTAAATATTGATATATACCTGTGGGTCCAGGAGGCCATCTGTGTCCCCTCAGATGGTCTCCCTTATCACAGTTTGTGTCTATGGATGTGTGTCTGTGTGTGTGTTTATCCCTGTGAGTGTCCGTGTGAGTGTGTGAGAGTCTGGTTGCGTGTGTGTCCGGTTATGCCTGTGGGTCCACGAGGCCATCTGTGTCCCCTCAGATGGTCTCCCTTATCACAGTCTATGGGTGTGTGTGAGTGTGAGTGCCCCTGTGAGTGTTCGGGTGAGGGTGTGTGTGTGTGTGAGTGTCCGGGTTTATGTGAGGTTTGGTTCCAGGAAACATCCTTCCCCTTCCCCTCCCCATATCTCCTCCCTTATTCCCACCGTGGGTTCGAATCCCAGGTGATTAGACCTGCCCTAAGTCCATGGATCCAAGGTATCCATCCGTGGGCCCAACGGATTTCACCCCTTCCCCACTTTCCAAGGGCCAGGTCAATTCTAGCTATCCAGGAAACCAGTCGAAACACAGGTAGCTACAGGAGGGGACACAAATATTTGTGCCCTGCAGTTACACACCCGTTCCGACAGGCTCGATCGCAATCTATCCAGATGAGAACACGTTCTCTTCCGAGTAGACCACGCTGGAGTCGCTGTATGTCTCAAATTTGGTTCCTTTATTTATAGTTAGTATTTTTGGTGTATTAATTGATTTGTTTCAATTTTTTAATGACTTAGGTAGAGTGATTTAGGGAGTTGGGGGGGAGATCGAGTTGTGTGTGTAGTTGATTGTTCGAGATCGTGGTTTGTTAGTATTTATCTAGTTGGGTTCACCTAGTTGTGCTTGCGAGGGTTGAGCTCTGCTCTTTCGGCCCGCCTCTCAACTGCCAATCAATCAATTATTAATAACTAATAAAAAAAAATTCCACACACTCAGACACACACACACACCCAGGAAGCAGCTTGCAACAGCTGTCTAACGCTCATTTACATATTTACTGCTAAGTAACAGAGGGCATCAGAATGATAGAAACTCTGCTGATTTCCGTTTGTGCCATCACCGGGGGATCGAATGAGCTAGGATTACGAGTCGGGAGCGACGTCCACTCAGCAATAAAGCCCCCTAGTTTGTGTATTGGTGCAAAAGATAATTTGGGAGAGGTTAAGGGAAAGGAATGACGTTTGGTAGCCTTGAAAGCTCTGGAGGGGAGGGGGGTTGCCAGTTATGAATTAAAATTGTTATTTTTTAAGATAGGATATATATGCAAAAGACGTTGCGAGATATAGTAAGAAAAGTGTTTCTGACTGAAGTTAGGTACTGTGTGATTGACTTGTATGTTAGGAAAAAGAATATTTATTAGAAACTTAGATAATCTTTAGAAATGTTTCTTCTTAAATAGTTGCAAATTATTGTGTGAAAAGCCTATGGTTACCGTACCTTAAACAAACACTCGTGAGCACAATTAGTCCACGGGATTCAGAGAGAGTGAGAATGAACAGCGAAATAGTAACAAAAAATGTGACAATGAGGGGAAACTATGTCATTCAAACGTTAACCATATAAATTACAGTAACACTAACTGAGCGTCCACATACATATTCCAATCAATTTATGTTAACCATTTTAGGGTTGGTTAGGTTCGGTTATATATCTACATTAGTTTTAACTCAAATGAAAAGAACTTAACTCATACATAATGAAATGAACAGTTTTATCATTTCATAAGAAAAAAAATAGAGAAAATATATTAATTCAGGAAAACTTGGCTTATTAGGCAAATCGGGCCTTGCATAGTAGGCTGAGAAGTGCGTTCTGGCTCCTAGGTACGACATATATATATATATATATATATATATATATATATATATATATATATATATATATATATATATATATATATATATATATATATATATATATATATATATATATATATATGACATTGTCAGACCACGGAGGAAAAATGAAACAGGAATTTCCTTAAGTACTTTCGTATATTAAATACATCTTCAGAAGGTCATATATATGTCATACTTTCGTAATATACGAAAGTACTTAAGGAAATTTCTGTTTCATTTTTCCTCCGTGGTCTGACATTGTCACATTCTTAATCATGTGTTTATTTTCGTGATATACACATATAAATATATATATATATATATATATATATATATATATATATATATATATATATATATATACAACTTTAGAACACTTTCCCACCTGGAGACTCGAACCCATGCCAGCACAGAAGCCTTCCAGCAGTACTGGAAGTGTAATATGTGTCTTCCCATATTAACAGGGACTTGATGAAATTAACGTCTAAATGACCCCTCACTTGCTCTGGTGCTCTTGGGAGGTGTTGATCTTTGAGGTATTTAAATACTCCGAAATTACCATCTCTTTCAAGGGTCTGAGCGGGTGGTGGAGAGGGTTAAGGCGTACCTGTTATGCCAGTTGCTGGAAGGCTTCTGTGCTGCCTAGGGTTCGAGTCTCCTGGTGGGAAAGTGTTCTAAAGTTGTATACTTAACTCTCGTGTGTAGGAGAGTTGTGCCTTAAGCAGAGACACTGTGTCTTCCCATATTAACAGGGACTTGATGAAATTAACGTCTAAATGACCCCTCACTTGCTCTGGTGCTCTTGGGAGGTGTTGATCTTTGGGGTATTTAAATACTCCGAAATTACCATCTCTTTTAAGGGTCTGAGCGGGTGGTGGAGAGGGTTAAGGCGTACCTGTTATGCCAGTTGCTGGAAGGCTTCTGTGCTGGCTAGGGTTCGAGTCTCCTGGTGGGAAAGTGTTCTAAAGTTGTATACTTAACTCTCGTGTTTAGGAGAGTTGTGCCTTAAGCAGAGACACTGTGTCTTCCCATATTAACAGGGACTTGATGAAATTAACGTCTAAATGACCCCTCACTTGCTCTGGTGCTCTTGGGAGGTGTTGATCTTTGGGGTATTTAAATACTCCGAAATTACCATCTCTTTTAAGGGTCTGAGCGGGTGGTGGAGAGGGTTAAGGCGTACCTGTTATGCCAGTTGCTGGAAGGCTTCTGTGCTGGCTAGGGTTCGAGTCTCCTGGTGGGAAAGTGTTCTAAAGTTGTATACTTAACTCTCGTGTTTAGGAGAGTTGTGCAATATATATATATATATATATATATATATATATATATATATATATATATATATATATATATATATATATATATATATATATATATATATTTATTTTTTATTTTATTTATTTATTTTTTAAAAATATGTTATATTTATATATATGTATGTATATTTAAATATTGATATATACCTGTGGGTCCAGGAGGCCATCTGTGTCCCCTCAGATGGTCTCCCTTATCACAGTTTGTGTCTATGGATGTGTGTCTGTGTGTGTGTTTATCCCTGTGAGTGTCCGTGTGAGTGTGTGAGAGTCTGGTTGCGTGTGTGTCCGGTTATGCCTGTGGGTCCACGAGGCCATCTGTGTCCCCTCAGATGGTCTCCCTTATCACAGTCTATGGGTGTGTGTGAGTGTGAGTGCCCCTGTGAGTGTTCGGGTGAGGGTGTGTGTGTGTGTGAGTGTCCGGGTTTATGTGAGGTTTGGTTCCAGGAAACATCCTTCCCCTTCCCCTCCCCATATCTCCTCCCTTATTCCCACCGTGGGTTCGAATCCCAGGTGATTAGACCTGCCCTAAGTCCATGGATCCAAGGTATCCATCCGTGGGCCCAACGGATTTCACCCCTTCCCCACTTTCCAAGGGCCAGGTCAATTCTAGCTATCCAGGAAACCAGTCGAAACACAGGTAGCTACAGGAGGGGACACAAATATTTGTGCCCTGCAGTTACACACCCGTTCCGACAGGCTCGATCGCAATCTATCCAGATGAGAACACGTTCTCTTCCGAGTAGACCACGCTGGAGTCGCTGTATGTCTCAAATTTGGTTCCTTTATTTATAGTTAGTATTTTTGGTGTATTAATTGATTTGTTTCAATTTTTTAATGACTTAGGTAGAGTGATTTAGGGAGTTGGGGGGGAGATCGAGTTGTGTGTGTAGTTGATTGTTCGAGATCGTGGTTTGTTAGTATTTATCTAGTTGGGTTCACCTAGTTGTGCTTGCGAGGGTTGAGCTCTGCTCTTTCGGCCCGCCTCTCAACTGCCAATCAATCAATTATTAATAACTAATAAAAAAAAATTCCACACACTCAGACACACACACACACCCAGGAAGCAGCTTGCAACAGCTGTCTAACGCTCATTTACATATTTACTGCTAAGTAACAGAGGGCATCAGAATGATAGAAACTCTGCTGATTTCCGTTTGTGCCATCACCGGGGGATCGAATGAGCTAGGATTACGAGTCGGGAGCGACGTCCACTCAGCAATAAAGCCCCCTAGTTTGTGTATTGGTGCAAAAGATAATTTGGGAGAGGTTAAGGGAAAGGAATGACGTTTGGTAGCCTTGAAAGCTCTGGAGGGGAGGGGGGTTGCCAGTTATGAATTAAAATTGTTATTTTTTAAGATAGGATATATATGCAAAAGACGTTGCGAGATATAGTAAGAAAAGTGTTTCTGACTGAAGTTAGGTACTGTGTGATTGACTTGTATGTTAGGAAAAAGAATATTTATTAGAAACTTAGATAATCTTTAGAAATGTTTCTTCTTAAATAGTTGCAAATTATTGTGTGAAAAGCCTATGGTTACCGTACCTTAAACAAACACTCGTGAGCACAATTAGTCCACGGGATTCAGAGAGAGTGAGAATGAACAGCGAAATAGTAACAAAAAATGTGACAATGAGGGGAAACTATGTCATTCAAACGTTAACCATATAAATTACAGTAACACTAACTGAGCGTCCACATACATATTCCAATCAATTTATGTTAACCATTTTAGGGTTGGTTAGGTTCGGTTATATATCTACATTAGTTTTAACTCAAATGAAAAGAACTTAACTCATACATAATGAAATGAACAGTTTTATCATTTCATAAGAAAAAAAATAGAGAAAATATATTAATTCAGGAAAACTTGGCTTATTAGGCAAATCGGGCCTTGCATAGTAGGCTGAGAAGTGCGTTCTGGCTCCTAGGTACGACATATATATATATATATATATATATATATATATATATATATATATATATATATATATATATATATATATATATATATATATATATATATATATATATATATATATATATATATATATGACATTGTCAGACCACGGAGGAAAAATGAAACAGGAATTTCCTTAAGTACTTTCGTATATTAAATACATCTTCAGAAGGTCATATATATGTCATACTTTCGTAATATACGAAAGTACTTAAGGAAATTTCTGTTTCATTTTTCCTCCGTGGTCTGACATTGTCACATTCTTAATCATGTGTTTATTTTCGTGATATACACATATAAATATATATATATATATATATATATATATATATATATATATATATATATATATATATATATATATATATATACAACTTTAGAACACTTTCCCACCTGGAGACTCGAACCCATGCCAGCACAGAAGCCTTCCAGCAGTACTGGAAGTGTAATATGTGTCTTCCCATATTAACAGGGACTTGATGAAATTAACGTCTAAATGACCCCTCACTTGCTCTGGTGCTCTTGGGAGGTGTTGATCTTTGAGGTATTTAAATACTCCGAAATTACCATCTCTTTCAAGGGTCTGAGCGGGTGGTGGAGAGGGTTAAGGCGTACCTGTTATGCCAGTTGCTGGAAGGCTTCTGTGCTGCCTAGGGTTCGAGTCTCCTGGTGGGAAAGTGTTCTAAAGTTGTATACTTAACTCTCGTGTGTAGGAGAGTTGTGCCTTAAGCAGAGACACTGTGTCTTCCCATATTAACAGGGACTTGATGAAATTAACGTCTAAATGACCCCTCACTTGCTCTGGTGCTCTTGGGAGGTGTTGATCTTTGGGGTATTTAAATACTCCGAAATTACCATCTCTTTTAAGGGTCTGAGCGGGTGGTGGAGAGGGTTAAGGCGTACCTGTTATGCCAGTTGCTGGAAGGCTTCTGTGCTGGCTAGGGTTCGAGTCTCCTGGTGGGAAAGTGTTCTAAAGTTGTATACTTAACTCTCGTGTTTAGGAGAGTTGTGCCTTAAGCAGAGACACTGTGTCTTCCCATATTAACAGGGACTTGATGAAATTAACGTCTAAATGACCCCTCACTTGCTCTGGTGCTCTTGGGAGGTGTTGATCTTTGGGGTATTTAAATACTCCGAAATTACCATCTCTTTTAAGGGTCTGAGCGGGTGGTGGAGAGGGTTAAGGCGTACCTGTTATGCCAGTTGCTGGAAGGCTTCTGTGCTGGCTAGGGTTCGAGTCTCCTGGTGGGAAAGTGTTCTAAAGTTGTATACTTAACTCTCGTGTTTAGGAGAGTTGTGCAATATATATATATATATATATATATATATATATATATATATATATATATATATATATATATATATATATATTTATTTTTTATTTTATTTATTTATTTTTTAAAAATATGTTATATTTATATATATGTATGTATATTTAAATATTGATATATACCTGTGGGTCCAGGAGGCCATCTGTGTCCCCTCAGATGGTCTCCCTTATCACAGTTTGTGTCTATGGATGTGTGTCTGTGTGTGTGTTTATCCCTGTGAGTGTCCGTGTGAGTGTGTGAGAGTCTGGTTGCGTGTGTGTCCGGTTATGCCTGTGGGTCCACGAGGCCATCTGTGTCCCCTCAGATGGTCTCCCTTATCACAGTCTATGGGTGTGTGTGAGTGTGAGTGCTCCTGTGAGTGTTCGGGTGAGGGTGTGTGTGTGTGTGAGTGTCCGGGTTTATGTGAGGTTTGGTTCCAGGAAACATCCTTCCCCTTCCCCTCCCCATATCTCCTCCCTTATTCCCACCGTGGGTTCGAATCCCAGGTGATTAGACCTGCCCTAAGTCCATGGATCCAAGGTATCCATCCGTGGGCCCAACGGATTTCACCCCTTCCCCACTTTCCAAGGGCCAGGTCAATTCTAGCTATCCAGGAAACCAGTCGAAACACAGGTAGCTACAGGAGGGGACACAAATATTTGTGCCCTGCAGTTACACACCCGTTCCGACAGGCTCGATCGCAATCTATCCAGATGAGAACACGTTCTCTTCCGAGTAGACCACGCTGGAGTCGCTGTATGTCTCAAATTTGGTTCCTTTATTTATAGTTAGTATTTTTGGTGTATTAATTGATTTGTTTCAATTTTTTAATGACTTAGGTAGAGTGATTTAGGGAGTTGGGGGGGAGATCGAGTTGTGTGTGTAGTTGATTGTTCGAGATCGTGGTTTGTTAGTATTTATCTAGTTGGGTTCACCTAGTTGTGCTTGCGAGGGTTGAGCTCTGCTCTTTCGGCCCGCCTCTCAACTGCCAATCAATCAATTATTAATAACTAATAAAAAAAAATTCCACACACTCAGACACACACACACACCCAGGAAGCAGCTTGCAACAGCTGTCTAACGCTCATTTACATATTTACTGCTAAGTAACAGAGGGCATCAGAATGATAGAAACTCTGCTGATTTCCGTTTGTGCCATCACCGGGGGATCGAATGAGCTAGGATTACGAGTCGGGAGCGACGTCCACTCAGCAATAAAGCCCCCTAGTTTGTGTATTGGTGCAAAAGATAATTTGGGAGAGGTTAAGGGAAAGGAATGACGTTTGGTAGCCTTGAAAGCTCTGGAGGGGAGGGGGGTTGCCAGTTATGAATTAAAATTGTTATTTTTTAAGATAGGATATATATGCAAAAGACGTTGCGAGATATAGTAAGAAAAGTGTTTCTGACTGAAGTTAGGTACTGTGTGATTGACTTGTATGTTAGGAAAAAGAATATTTATTAGAAACTTAGATAATCTTTAGAAATGTTTCTTCTTAAATAGTTGCAAATTATTGTGTGAAAAGCCTATGGTTACCGTACCTTAAACAAACACTCGTGAGCACAATTAGTCCACGGGATTCAGAGAGAGTGAGAATGAACAGCGAAATAGTAACAAAAAATGTGACAATGAGGGGAAACTATGTCATTCAAACGTTAACCATATAAATTACAGTAACACTAACTGAGCGTCCACATACATATTCCAATCAATTTATGTTAACCATTTTAGGGTTGGTTAGGTTCGGTTATATATCTACATTAGTTTTAACTCAAATGAAAAGAACTTAACTCATACATAATGAAATGAACAGTTTTATCATTTCATAAGAAAAAAAATAGAGAAAATATATTAATTCAGGAAAACTTGGCTTATTAGGCAAATCGGGCCTTGCATAGTAGGCTGAGAAGTGCGTTCTGGCTCCTAGGTACGACATATATATATATATATATATATATATATATATATATATATATATATATATATATATATATATATATATATATATATATATATATATATATATATATATATATATATATATATATATATGACATTGTCAGACCACGGAGGAAAAATGAAACAGGAATTTCCTTAAGTACTTTCGTATATTAAATACATCTTCAGAAGGTCATATATATGTCATACTTTCGTAATATACGAAAGTACTTAAGGAAATTTCTGTTTCATTTTTCCTCCGTGGTCTGACATTGTCACATTCTTAATCATGTGTTTATTTTCGTGATATACACATATAAATATATATATATATATATATATATATATATATATATATATATATATATATATATACAACTTTAGAACACTTTCCCACCTGGAGACTCGAACCCATGCCAGCACAGAAGCCTTCCAGCAGTACTGGAAGTGTAATATGTGTCTTCCCATATTAACAGGGACTTGATGAAATTAACGTCTAAATGACCCCTCACTTGCTCTGGTGCTCTTGGGAGGTGTTGATCTTTGAGGTATTTAAATACTCCGAAATTACCATCTCTTTCAAGGGTCTGAGCGGGTGGTGGAGAGGGTTAAGGCGTACCTGTTATGCCAGTTGCTGGAAGGCTTCTGTGCTGCCTAGGGTTCGAGTCTCCTGGTGGGAAAGTGTTCTAAAGTTGTATACTTAACTCTCGTGTGTAGGAGAGTTGTGCCTTAAGCAGAGACACTGTGTCTTCCCATATTAACAGGGACTTGATGAAATTAACGTCTAAATGACCCCTCACTTGCTCTGGTGCTCTTGGGAGGTGTTGATCTTTGGGGTATTTAAATACTCCGAAATTACCATCTCTTTTAAGGGTCTGAGCGGGTGGTGGAGAGGGTTAAGGCGTACCTGTTATGCCAGTTGCTGGAAGGCTTCTGTGCTGGCTAGGGTTCGAGTCTCCTGGTGGGAAAGTGTTCTAAAGTTGTATACTTAACTCTCGTGTTTAGGAGAGTTGTGCCTTAAGCAGAGACACTGTGTCTTCCCATATTAACAGGGACTTGATGAAATTAACGTCTAAATGACCCCTCACTTGCTCTGGTGCTCTTGGGAGGTGTTGATCTTTGGGGTATTTAAATACTCCGAAATTACCATCTCTTTTAAGGGTCTGAGCGGGTGGTGGAGAGGGTTAAGGCGTACCTGTTATGCCAGTTGCTGGAAGGCTTCTGTGCTGGCTAGGGTTCGAGTCTCCTGGTGGGAAAGTGTTCTAAAGTTGTATACTTAACTCTCGTGTTTAGGAGAGTTGTGCAATATATATATATATATATATATATATATATATATATATATATATATATATATATATATATATATATATATATATATATATATATATATTTATTTTTTATTTTATTTATTTATTTTTTAAAAATATGTTATATTTATATATATGTATGTATATTTAAATATTGATATATACCTGTGGGTCCAGGAGGCCATCTGTGTCCCCTCAGATGGTCTCCCTTATCACAGTTTGTGTCTATGGATGTGTGTCTGTGTGTGTGTTTATCCCTGTGAGTGTCCGTGTGAGTGTGTGAGAGTCTGGTTGCGTGTGTGTCCGGTTATGCCTGTGGGTCCACGAGGCCATCTGTGTCCCCTCAGATGGTCTCCCTTATCACAGTCTATGGGTGTGTGTGAGTGTGAGTGCCCCTGTGAGTGTTCGGGTGAGGGTGTGTGTGTGTGTGAGTGTCCGGGTTTATGTGAGGTTTGGTTCCAGGAAACATCCTTCCCCTTCCCCTCCCCATATCTCCTCCCTTATTCCCACCGTGGGTTCGAATCCCAGGTGATTAGACCTGCCCTAAGTCCATGGATCCAAGGTATCCATCCGTGGGCCCAACGGATTTCACCCCTTCCCCACTTTCCAAGGGCCAGGTCAATTCTAGCTATCCAGGAAACCAGTCGAAACACAGGTAGCTACAGGAGGGGACACAAATATTTGTGCCCTGCAGTTACACACCCGTTCCGACAGGCTCGATCGCAATCTATCCAGATGAGAACACGTTCTCTTCCGAGTAGACCACGCTGGAGTCGCTGTATGTCTCAAATTTGGTTCCTTTATTTATAGTTAGTATTTTTGGTGTATTAATTGATTTGTTTCAATTTTTTAATGACTTAGGTAGAGTGATTTAGGGAGTTGGGGGGGAGATCGAGTTGTGTGTGTAGTTGATTGTTCGAGATCGTGGTTTGTTAGTATTTATCTAGTTGGGTTCACCTAGTTGTGCTTGCGAGGGTTGAGCTCTGCTCTTTCGGCCCGCCTCTCAACTGCCAATCAATCAATTATTAATAACTAATAAAAAAAAATTCCACACACTCAGACACACACACACACCCAGGAAGCAGCTTGCAACAGCTGTCTAACGCTCATTTACATATTTACTGCTAAGTAACAGAGGGCATCAGAATGATAGAAACTCTGCTGATTTCCGTTTGTGCCATCACCGGGGGATCGAATGAGCTAGGATTACGAGTCGGGAGCGACGTCCACTCAGCAATAAAGCCCCCTAGTTTGTGTATTGGTGCAAAAGATAATTTGGGAGAGGTTAAGGGAAAGGAATGACGTTTGGTAGCCTTGAAAGCTCTGGAGGGGAGGGGGGTTGCCAGTTATGAATTAAAATTGTTATTTTTTAAGATAGGATATATATGCAAAAGACGTTGCGAGATATAGTAAGAAAAGTGTTTCTGACTGAAGTTAGGTACTGTGTGATTGACTTGTATGTTAGGAAAAAGAATATTTATTAGAAACTTAGATAATCTTTAGAAATGTTTCTTCTTAAATAGTTGCAAATTATTGTGTGAAAAGCCTATGGTTACCGTACCTTAAACAAACACTCGTGAGCACAATTAGTCCACGGGATTCAGAGAGAGTGAGAATGAACAGCGAAATAGTAACAAAAAATGTGACAATGAGGGGAAACTATGTCATTCAAACGTTAACCATATAAATTACAGTAACACTAACTGAGCGTCCACATACATATTCCAATCAATTTATGTTAACCATTTTAGGGTTGGTTAGGTTCGGTTATATATCTACATTAGTTTTAACTCAAATGAAAAGAACTTAACTCATACATAATGAAATGAACAGTTTTATCATTTCATAAGAAAAAAAATAGAGAAAATATATTAATTCAGGAAAACTTGGCTTATTAGGCAAATCGGGCCTTGCATAGTAGGCTGAGAAGTGCGTTCTGGCTCCTAGGTACGACATATATATATATATATATATATATATATATATATATATATATATATATATATATATATATATATATATATATATATATATATATATATATATATATATATATATATATGACATTGTCAGACCACGGAGGAAAAATGAAACAGGAATTTCCTTAAGTACTTTCGTATATTAAATACATCTTCAGAAGGTCATATATATGTCATACTTTCGTAATATACGAAAGTACTTAAGGAAATTTCTGTTTCATTTTTCCTCCGTGGTCTGACATTGTCACATTCTTAATCATGTGTTTATTTTCGTGATATACACATATAAATATATATATATATATATATATATATATATATATATATATATATATATATACAACTTTAGAACACTTTCCCACCTGGAGACTCGAACCCATGCCAGCACAGAAGCCTTCCAGCAGTACTGGAAGTGTAATATGTGTCTTCCCATATTAACAGGGACTTGATGAAATTAACGTCTAAATGACCCCTCACTTGCTCTGGTGCTCTTGGGAGGTGTTGATCTTTGAGGTATTTAAATACTCCGAAATTACCATCTCTTTCAAGGGTCTGAGCGGGTGGTGGAGAGGGTTAAGGCGTACCTGTTATGCCAGTTGCTGGAAGGCTTCTGTGCTGCCTAGGGTTCGAGTCTCCTGGTGGGAAAGTATTCTAAAGTTGTATACTTAACTCTCGTGTGTAGGAGAGTTGTGCCTTAAGCAGAGACACTGTGTCTTCCCATATTAACAGGGACTTGATGAAATTAACGTCTAAATGACCCCTCACTTGCTCTGGTGCTCTTGGGAGGTGTTGATCTTTGGGGTATTTAAATACTCCGAAATTACCATCTCTTTTAAGGGTCTGAGCGGGTGGTGGAGAGGGTTAAGGCGTACCTGTTATGCCAGTTGCTGGAAGGCTTCTGTGCTGGCTAGGGTTCGAGTCTCCTGGTGGGAAAGTGTTCTAAAGTTGTATACTTAACTCTCGTGTTTAGGAGAGTTGTGCCTTAAGCAGAGACACTGTGTCTTCCCATATTAACAGGGACTTGATGAAATTAACGTCTAAATGACCCCTCACTTGCTCTGGTGCTCTTGGGAGGTGTTGATCTTTGGGGTATTTAAATACTCCGAAATTACCATCTCTTTTAAGGGTCTGAGCGGGTGGTGGAGAGGGTTAAGGCGTACCTGTTATGCCAGTTGCTGGAAGGCTTCTGTGCTGGCTAGGGTTCGAGTCTCCTGGTGGGAAAGTGTTCTAAAGTTGTATACTTAACTCTCGTGTTTAGGAGAGTTGTGCAATATATATATATATATATATATATATATATATATATATATATATATATATATATATATATATATATATATATATTTATTTTTTATTTTATTTATTTATTTTTTAAAAATATGTTATATTTATATATATGTATGTATATTTAAATATTGATATATACCTGTGGGTCCAGGAGGCCATCTGTGTCCCCTCAGATGGTCTCCCTTATCACAGTTTGTGTCTATGGATGTGTGTCTGTGTGTGTGTTTATCCCTGTGAGTGTCCGTGTGAGTGTGTGAGAGTCTGGTTGCGTGTGTGTCCGGTTATGCCTGTGGGTCCACGAGGCCATCTGTGTCCCCTCAGATGGTCTCCCTTATCACAGTCTATGGGTGTGTGTGAGTGTGAGTGCCCCTGTGAGTGTTCGGGTGAGGGTGTGTGTGTGTGTGAGTGTCCGGGTTTATGTGAGGTTTGGTTCCAGGAAACATCCTTCCCCTTCCCCTCCCCATATCTCCTCCCTTATTCCCACCGTGGGTTCGAATCCCAGGTGATTAGACCTGCCCTAAGTCCATGGATCCAAGGTATCCATCCGTGGGCCCAACGGATTTCACCCCTTCCCCACTTTCCAAGGGCCAGGTCAATTCTAGCTATCCAGGAAACCAGTCGAAACACAGGTAGCTACAGGAGGGGACACAAATATTTGTGCCCTGCAGTTACACACCCGTTCCGACAGGCTCGATCGCAATCTATCCAGATGAGAACACGTTCTCTTCCGAGTAGACCACGCTGGAGTCGCTGTATGTCTCAAATTTGGTTCCTTTATTTATAGTTAGTATTTTTGGTGTATTAATTGATTTGTTTCAATTTTTTAATGACTTAGGTAGAGTGATTTAGGGAGTTGGGGGGGAGATCGAGTTGTGTGTGTAGTTGATTGTTCGAGATCGTGGTTTGTTAGTATTTATCTAGTTGGGTTCACCTAGTTGTGCTTGCGAGGGTTGAGCTCTGCTCTTTCGGCCCGCCTCTCAACTGCCAATCAATCAATTATTAATAACTAATAAAAAAAAATTCCACACACTCAGACACACACACACACCCAGGAAGCAGCTTGCAACAGCTGTCTAACGCTCATTTACATATTTACTGCTAAGTAACAGAGGGCATCAGAATGATAGAAACTCTGCTGATTTCCGTTTGTGCCATCACCGGGGGATCGAATGAGCTAGGATTACGAGTCGGGAGCGACGTCCACTCAGCAATAAAGCCCCCTAGTTTGTGTATTGGTGCAAAAGATAATTTGGGAGAGGTTAAGGGAAAGGAATGACGTTTGGTAGCCTTGAAAGCTCTGGAGGGGAGGGGGGTTGCCAGTTATGAATTAAAATTGTTATTTTTTAAGATAGGATATATATGCAAAAGACGTTGCGAGATATAGTAAGAAAAGTGTTTCTGACTGAAGTTAGGTACTGTGTGATTGACTTGTATGTTAGGAAAAAGAATATTTATTAGAAACTTAGATAATCTTTAGAAATGTTTCTTCTTAAATAGTTGCAAATTATTGTGTGAAAAGCCTATGGTTACCGTACCTTAAACAAACACTCGTGAGCACAATTAGTCCACGGGATTCAGAGAGAGTGAGAATGAACAGCGAAATAGTAACAAAAAATGTGACAATGAGGGGAAACTATGTCATTCAAACGTTAACCATATAAATTACAGTAACACTAACTGAGCGTCCACATACATATTCCAATCAATTTATGTTAACCATTTTAGGGTTGGTTAGGTTCGGTTATATATCTACATTAGTTTTAACTCAAATGAAAAGAACTTAACTCATACATAATGAAATGAACAGTTTTATCATTTCATAAGAAAAAAAATAGAGAAAATATATTAATTCAGGAAAACTTGGCTTATTAGGCAAATCGGGCCTTGCATAGTAGGCTGAGAAGTGCGTTCTGGCTCCTAGGTACGACATATATATATATATATATATATATATATATATGTCGTACCTAGTAGCCAGAACGCACTTCTCAGCTTACTATGCAAGGCCCGATTTGCCTAATAAGCCAAGTTTTCATGAATTAATTATTTTTCGACTACCTAACCTACCTAACCTAACCTAACCTAACATTTTCGGCTACCTAACCTAACCTAACCTATAAAGATAGGTTAGGTTAGGTTAGGTAGGGTTGGTTAGGTTCGGTCATATATCTACGTTAATTTTAACTCCAATAAAAAAAATTGACCTCATACGTAATGAAATGGGTAGCTTTATCATTTCATAAGAAAAAAATTAGAGAAAATATATTAATTCAGGAAAACTTGACTTATTAGGCAAATTGGGCCTTGCATTGTAGGCCGAGAAGTGCATTCTGGCTACTAGGTACGACATATATATATATATATATATATATATATATATATATATATATATATATATATATATATATATATATATATATATATATATATATATATATATATATATATATATATATATATATATATATATATATATGACATTGTCAGACCACGGAGGAAAAATGAAACAGGAATTTCCTTAAGTACTTTCGTATATTAAATACATCTTCAGAAGGTCATATATATGTCATACTTTCGTAATATACGAAAGTACTTAAGGAAATTTCTGTTTCATTTTTCCTCCGTGGTCTGACATTGTCACATTCTTAATCATGTGTTTATTTTCGTGATATACACATATAAATATATATATATATATATATATATATATATATATATATATATATATATATATATATATATATATATATATATATATATATATATATATATATACAACTTTAGAACACTTTCCCACCTGGAGACTCGAACCCATGCCAGCACAGAAGCCTTCCAGCAGTACTGGAAGTGTAATATGTGTCTTCCCATATTAACAGGGACTTGATGAAATTAACGTCTAAATGACCCCTCACTTGCTCTGGTGCTCTTGGGAGGTGTTGATCTTTGAGGTATTTAAATACTCCGAAATTACCATCTCTTTCAAGGGTCTGAGCGGGTGGTGGAGAGGGTTAAGGCGTACCTGTTATGCCAGTTGCTGGAAGGCTTCTGTGCTGCCTAGGGTTCGAGTCTCCTGGTGGGAAAGTGTTCTAAAGTTGTATACTTAACTCTCGTGTGTAGGAGAGTTGTGCCTTAAGCAGAGACACTGTGTCTTCCCATATTAACAGGGACTTGATGAAATTAACGTCTAAATGACCCCTCACTTGCTCTGGTGCTCTTGGGAGGTGTTGATCTTTGGGGTATTTAAATACTCCGAAATTACCATCTCTTTTAAGGGTCTGAGCGGGTGGTGGAGAGGGTTAAGGCGTACCTGTTATGCCAGTTGCTGGAAGGCTTCTGTGCTGGCTAGGGTTCGAGTCTCCTGGTGGGAAAGTGTTCTAAAGTTGTATACTTAACTCTCGTGTTTAGGAGAGTTGTGCCTTAAGCAGAGACACTGTGTCTTCCCATATTAACAGGGACTTGATGAAATTAACGTCTAAATGACCCCTCACTTGCTCTGGTGCTCTTGGGAGGTGTTGATCTTTGGGGTATTTAAATACTCCGAAATTACCATCTCTTTTAAGGGTCTGAGCGGGTGGTGGAGAGGGTTAAGGCGTACCTGTTATGCCAGTTGCTGGAAGGCTTCTGTGCTGGCTAGGGTTCGAGTCTCCTGGTGGGAAAGTGTTCTAAAGTTGTATACTTAACTCTCGTGTTTAGGAGAGTTGTGCAATATATATATATATATATATATATATATATATATATATATATATATATATATATTTATTTTTTATTTTATTTATTTATTTTTTAAAAATATGTTATATTTATATATATGTATGTATATTTAAATATTGATATATACCTGTGGGTCCAGGAGGCCATCTGTGTCCCCTCAGATGGTCTCCCTTATCACAGTTTGTGTCTATGGATGTGTGTCTGTGTGTGTGTTTATCCCTGTGAGTGTCCGTGTGAGTGTGTGAGAGTCTGGTTGCGTGTGTGTCCGGTTATGCCTGTGGGTCCACGAGGCCATCTGTGTCCCCTCAGATGGTCTCCCTTATCACAGTCTATGGGTGTGTGTGAGTGTGAGTGCCCCTGTGAGTGTTCGGGTGAGGGTGTGTGTGTGTGTGAGTGTCCGGGTTTATGTGAGGTTTGGTTCCAGGAAACATCCTTCCCCTTCCCCTCCCCATATCTCCTCCCTTATTCCCACCGTGGGTTCGAATCCCAGGTGATTAGACCTGCCCTAAGTCCATGGATCCAAGGTATCCATCCGTGGGCCCAACGGATTTCACCCCTTCCCCACTTTCCAAGGGCCAGGTCAATTCTAGCTATCCAGGAAACCAGTCGAAACACAGGTAGCTACAGGAGGGGACACAAATATTTGTGCCCTGCAGTTACACACCCGTTCCGACAGGCTCGATCGCAATCTATCCAGATGAGAACACGTTCTCTTCCGAGTAGACCACGCTGGAGTCGCTGTATGTCTCAAATTTGGTTCCTTTATTTATAGTTAGTATTTTTGGTGTATTAATTGATTTGTTTCAATTTTTTAATGACTTAGGTAGAGTGATTTAGGGAGTTGGGGGGGAGATCGAGTTGTGTGTGTAGTTGATTGTTCGAGATCGTGGTTTGTTAGTATTTATCTAGTTGGGTTCACCTAGTTGTGCTTGCGAGGGTTGAGCTCTGCTCTTTCGGCCCGCCTCTCAACTGCCAATCAATCAATTATTAATAACTAATAAAAAAAAATTCCACACACTCAGACACACACACACACCCAGGAAGCAGCTTGCAACAGCTGTCTAACGCTCATTTACATATTTACTGCTAAGTAACAGAGGGCATCAGAATGATAGAAACTCTGCTGATTTCCGTTTGTGCCATCACCGGGGGATCGAATGAGCTAGGATTACGAGTCGGGAGCGACGTCCACTCAGCAATAAAGCCCCCTAGTTTGTGTATTGGTGCAAAAGATAATTTGGGAGAGGTTAAGGGAAAGGAATGACGTTTGGTAGCCTTGAAAGCTCTGGAGGGGAGGGGGGTTGCCAGTTATGAATTAAAATTGTTATTTTTTAAGATAGGATATATATGCAAAAGACGTTGCGAGATATAGTAAGAAAAGTGTTTCTGACTGAAGTTAGGTACTGTGTGATTGACTTGTATGTTAGGAAAAAGAATATTTATTAGAAACTTAGATAATCTTTAGAAATGTTTCTTCTTAAATAGTTGCAAATTATTGTGTGAAAAGCCTATGGTTACCGTACCTTAAACAAACACTCGTGAGCACAATTAGTCCACGGGATTCAGAGAGAGTGAGAATGAACAGCGAAATAGTAACAAAAAATGTGACAATGAGGGGAAACTATGTCATTCAAACGTTAACCATATAAATTACAGTAACACTAACTGAGCGTCCACATACATATTCCAATCAATTTATGTTAACCATTTTAGGGTTGGTTAGGTTCGGTTATATATCTACATTAGTTTTAACTCAAATGAAAAGAACTTAACTCATACATAATGAAATGAACAGTTTTATCATTTCATAAGAAAAAAAATAGAGAAAATATATTAATTCAGGAAAACTTGGCTTATTAGGCAAATCGGGCCTTGCATAGTAGGCTGAGAAGTGCGTTCTGGCTCCTAGGTACGACATATATATATATATATATATATATATATATATATATATATATATATATATATATATATATATATATATATATATGCAAACAAGCCTGAATGGTCCCCAGGACTATATACAACTGAAAACTCACACCCCAGAAGTGACTCGAACCCATACTCCCACAACTGGTATGTACAGGGACGCCTTAATCCGCTTGACCATCACGACCGGACATAAGGAAGTGATAGCCGAGGCTATATGAACCACTTCCCCGCCGGCACTCGGATGGTAATCTTGGGCATAGCATTTTATCAAATCACCTCATTCTTTGGGGCACACGTGAGGAACACAAATGCAAACAAGCCTGAATGGTCCCCAGGACTATATACAACTGAAAACTCACACCCCAGAAGTGACTCGAACCCATACTCCCACAACTGGTATGTACAGGGACGCCTTAATCCGCTTGACCATCACGACCGGACATAAGGAAGTGATAGCCGAGGCTATATGAACCACTTCCCCGCCGGCACTCGGATGGTAATCTTGGGCATAGCATTTTATCAAATCACCTCATTCTTTGGGGCACACGTGAGGAACACAAATGCAAACAAGCCTGAATGGTCCCCAGGACTATATACAACTGAAAACTCACACCCCAGAAGTGACTCGAACCCATACTCCCACAACTGGTATGTACAGGGACGCCTTAATCCACTTGACCATCACGACCGGACATAAGGAAGTGATAGCCGAGGCTATATGAACCACTTCCCCGCCGGCACTCGGATGGTAATCTTGGGCATAGCATTTTATCAAATCACCTCATTCTTTGGGGCACACGTGAGGAACACAAATGCAAACAAGCCTGAATGGTCCCCAGGACTATATACAACTGAAAACTCACACCCCAGAAGTGACTCGAACCCATACTCCCACAACTGGTATGTACAGGGACGCCTTAATCCGCTTGACCATCACGACCGGACATAAGGAAGTGATAGCCGAGGCTATATGAACCACTTCCCCGCCGGCACTCGGATGGTAATCTTGGGCATAGCATTTTATCAAATCACCTCATTCTTTGGGGCACACGTGAGGAACACAAATGCAAACAAGCCTGAATGGTCCCCAGGACTATATACAACTGAAAACTCACACCCCAGAAGTGACTCGAACCCATACTCCCACAACTGGTATGTACAGGGACGCCTTAATCCGCTTGACCATCACGACCGGACATAAGGAAGTGATAGCCGAGGCTATATGAACCACTTCCCCGCCGGCACTCGGATGGTAATCTTGGGCATAGCATTTTATCAAATCACCTCATTCTTTGGGGCACACGTGAGGAACACAAATGCAAACAAGCCTGAATGGTCCCCAGGACTATATACAACTGAAAACTCACACCCCAGAAGTGACTCGAACCCATACTCCCACAACTGGTATGTACAGGGACGCCTTAATCCACTTGACCATCACGACCGGACGTAAGGAAGTGATAGCCGAGGCTATATGAACCACTTCCCCGCCGGCACTCGGATGGTAATCTTGGGCATAGCATTTTATCAAATCACCTCATTCTTTGGGGCACACGTGAGGAACACAAATGCAAACAAGCCTGAATGGTCCCCAGGACTATATACAACTGAAAACTCACACCCCAGAAGTGACTCGAACCCATACTCCCACAACTGGTATGTACAGGGACGCCTTAATCCGCTTGACCATCACGACCGGACATAAGGAAGTGATAGCCGAGGCTATATGAACCACTTCCCCGCCGGCACTCGGATGGTAATCTTGGGCATAGCATTTTATCAAATCACCTCATTCTTTGGGGCACACGTGAGGAACACAAATGCAAACAAGCCTGAATGGTCCCCAGGACTATATACAACTGAAAACTCACACCCCAGAAGTGACTCGAACCCATACTCCCACAACTGGTATGTACAGGGACGCCTTAATCCGCTTGACCATCACGACCGGACATAAGGAAGTGATAGCCGAGGCTATATGAACCACTTCCCCGCCGGCACTCGGATGGTAATCTTGGGCATAGCATTTTATCAAATCACCTCATTCTTTGGGGCACACGTGAGGAACACAAATGCAAACAAGCCTGAATGGTCCCCAGGACTATATACAACTGAAAACTCACACCCCAGAAGTGACTCGAACCCATACTCCCACAACTGGTATGTACAGGGACGCCTTAATCCGCTTGACCATCACGACCGGACATAAGGAAGTGATAGCCGAGGCTATATGAACCACTTCCCCGCCGGCACTCGGATGGTAATCTTGGGCATAGCATTTTATCAAATCACCTCATTCTTTGGGGCACACGTGAGGAACACAAATGCAAACAAGCCTGAATGGTCCCCAGGACTATATACAACTGAAAACTCACACCCCAGAAGTGACTCGAACCCATACTCCCACAACTGGTATGTACAGGGACGCCTTAATCCGCTTGACCATCACGACCGGACATAAGGAAGTGATAGCCGAGGCTATATGAACCACTTCCCCGCCGGCACTCGGATGGTAATCTTGGGCATAGCATTTTATCAAATCACCTCATTCTTTGGGGCACACGTGAGGAACACAAATGCAAACAAGCCTGAATGGTCCCCAGGACTATATACAACTGAAAACTCACACCCCAGAAGTGACTCGAACCCATACTCCCACAACTGGTATGTACAGGGACGCCTTAATCCGCTTGACCATCACGACCGGACATAAGGAAGTGATAGCCGAGGCTATATGAACCACTTCCCCGCCGGCACTCGGATGGTAATCTTGGGCATAGCATTTTATCAAATCACCTCATTCTTTGGGGCACACGTGAGGAACACAAATGCAAACAAGCCTGAATGGTCCCCAGGACTATATACAACTGAAAACTCACACCCCAAAAGTGACTCGAACCCATACTCCCACAACTGGTATGTACAGGGACGCCTTAATCCGCTTGACCATCACGACCGGACATAAGGAAGTGATAGCCGAGGCTATCAGCTGTATATAGAGTTTTCAGTTGTATATAGTCCTGGGGACCATTCAGGCTTGTTTGCATTTGTGTTCCTCACGTGTGCCCCAAAGAATGAGGTGATTTGATAAAATGCTATGCCCAAGATTACCATCCGAGTGCCGGCGGGGAAGTGGTTCATATAGCCTCGGCTATCACTTCCTTATGTCCGGTCGTGATGGTCAAGCGGATTAAGGCGTCCCTGTACATACCAGTTGTGGGAGTATGGGTTCGAGTCACTTCTGGGGTGTGAGTTTTCAGTTGTATATAGTCCTGGGGACCATTCAGGCTTGTTTGCATTTGTGTTCCTCACGTGTGCCCCAAAGAATGAGGTGATTTGATAAAATGCTATGCCCAAGATTACCATCCGAGTGCCGGCGGGGAAGTGGTTCATATAGCCTCGGCTATCACTTCCTTATGTCCGGTCGTGATGGTCAAGCGGATTAAGGCGTCCCTGTACATACCAGTTGTGGGAGTATGGGTTCGAGTCACTTCTGGGGTGTGAGTTTTCAGTTGTATATAGTCCTGGGGACCATTCAGGCTTGTTTGCATTTGTGTTCCTCACGTGTGCCCCAAAGAATGATGTGATTTGATAAAATGCTATGCCCAAGATTACCATCCGAGTGCCGGCGGGGAAGTGGTTCATATAGCCTCGGCTATCACTTCCTTATGTCCGGTCGTGATGGTCAAGCGGATTAAGGCGTCCCTGTACATACCAGTTGTGGGAGTATGGGTTCGAGTCACTTCTGGGGTGTGAGTTTTCAGTTGTATATAGTCCTGGGGACCATTCAGGCTTGTTTGCATTTGTGTTCCTCACGTGTGCCCCAAAGAATGAGGTGATTTGATAAAATGCTATGCCCAAGATTACCATCCGAGTGCCGGCGGGGAAGTGGTTCATATAGCCTCGGCTATCACTTCCTTATGTCCGGTCGTGATGGTCAAGCGGATTAAGGCGTCCCTGTACATACCAGTTGTGGGAGTATGGGTTCGAGTCACTTCTGGGGTGTGAGTTTTCAGTTGTATATAGTCCTGGGGACCATTCAGGCTTGTTTGCATTTGTGTTCCTCACGTGTGCCCCAAAGAATGAGGTGATTTGATAAAATGCTATGCCCAAGATTACCATCCGAGTGCCGGCGGGGAAGTGGTTCATATAGCCTCGGCTATCACTTCCTTATGTCCGGTCGTGATGGTCAAGCGGATTAAGGCGTCCCTGTACATACCAGTTGTGGGAGTATGGGTTCGAGTCACTTCTGGGGTGTGAGTTTTCAGTTGTATATAGTCCTGGGGACCATTCAGGCTTGTTTGCATTTGTGTTCCTCACGTGTGCCCCAAAGAATGAGGTGATTTGATAAAATGCTATGCCCAAGATTACCATCCGAGTGCCGGCGGGGAAGTGGTTCATATAGCCTCGGCTATCACTTCCTTATGTCCGGTCGTGATGGTCAAGCGGATTAAGGCGTCCCTGTACATACCAGTTGTGGGAGTATGGGTTCGAGTCACTTCTGGGGTGTGAGTTTTCAGTTGTATATAGTCCTGGGGACCATTCAGGCTTGTTTGCATTTGTGTTCCTCACGTGTGCCCCAAAGAATGAGGTGATTTGATAAAATGCTATGCCCAAGATTACCATCCGAGTGCCGGCGGGGAAGTGGTTCATATAGCCTCGGCTATCACTTCCTTATGTCCGGTCGTGATGGTCAAGCGGATTAAGGCGTCCCTGTACATACCAGTTGTGGGAGTATGGGTTCGAGTCACTTCTGGGGTGTGAGTTTTCAGTTGTATATAGTCCTGGGGACCATTCAGGCTTGTTTGCATTTGTGTTCCTCACGTGTGCCCCAAAGAATGAGGTGATTTGATAAAATGCTATGCCCAAGATTACCATCCGAGTGCCGGCGGGGAAGTGGTTCATATAGCCTCGGCTATCACTTCCTTATGTCCGGTCGTGATGGTCAAGCGGATTAAGGCGTCCCTGTACATACCAGTTGTGGGAGTATGGGTTCGAGTCACTTCTGGGGTGTGAGTTTTCAGTTGTATATAGTCCTGGGGACCATTCAGGCTTGTTTGCATTTGTGTTCCTCACGTGTGCCCCAAAGAATGAGGTGATTTGATAAAATGCTATGCCCAAGATTACCATCCGAGTGCCGGCGGGGAAGTGGTTCATATAGCCTCGGCTATCACTTCCTTATGTCCGGTCGTGATGGTCAAGCGGATTAAGGCGTCCCTGTACATACCAGTTGTGGGAGTATGGGTTCGAGTCACTTCTGGGGTGTGAGTTTTCAGTTGTATATAGTCCTGGGGACCATTCAGGCTTGTTTGCATTTGTGTTCCTCACGTGTGCCCCAAAGAATGAGGTGATTTGATAAAATGCTATGCCCAAGATTACCATCCGAGTGCCGGCGGGGAAGTGGTTCATATAGCCTCGGCTATCACTTCCTTATGTCCGGTCGTGATGGTCAAGCGGATTAAGGCGTCCCTGTACATACCAGTTGTGGGAGTATGGGTTCGAGTCACTTCTGGGGTGTGAGTTTTCAGTTGTATATAGTCCTGGGGACCATTCAGGCTTGTTTGCATTTGTGTTCCTCACGTGTGCCCCAAAGAATGAGGTGATTTGATAAAATGCTATGCCCAAGATTACCATCCGAGTGCCGGCGGGGAAGTGGTTCATATAGCCTCGGCTATCACTTCCTTATGTCCGGTCGTGATGGTCAAGCGGATTAAGGCGTCCCTGTACATACCAGTTGTGGGAGTATGGGTTCGAGTCACTTCTGGGGTGTGAGTTTTCAGTTATATATATATATATATATATATATATATATATATATATATATATATATATATATATATATATATATGACATTGTCAGACCACGGAGGAAAAATGAAACAGGAATTTCCTTAAGTACTTTCGTATATTAAATACATCTTCAGAAGGTCATATATATGTCATACTTTCGTAATATACGAAAGTACTTAAGGAAATTTCTGTTTCATTTTTCCTCCGTGGTCTGACATTGTCACATTCTTAATCATGTGTTTATTTTCGTGATATACACATATAAATATATATATATATATATATATATATATATATATATATATATATATATATATATATATATATATATATATATATATATATATATATATATATATATATATATATATACAACTTTAGAACACTTTCCCACCAGGAGACTCGAACCCATGCCAGCACAGAAGCCTTCCAGCAGTACTCGAAGTGTAATATGTGTCTTCCCATATTAACAGGAACTTGATGAAATTAACGTCTAAATGACCCCTCACTTGCTCTGGTGCTCTTGGGAGGTGTTGATCTTTGAGGTATTTAAATACTCCGAAATTACCATCTCTTTCAAGGGTCTGAGCGGGTGGTGGAGAGGGTTAAGGCGTACCTGTTATGCCAGTTGCTGGAAGGCTTCTGTGCTGCCTAGGGTTCGAGTCTCCTGGTGGGAAAGTGTTCTAAAGTTGTATACTTAACTCTCGTGTGTAGGAGAGTTGTGCCTTAAGCAGAGACACTGTGTCTTCCCATATTAACAGGGACTTGATGAAATTAACGTCTAAATGACCCCTCACTTGCTCTGGTGCTCTTGGGAGGTGTTGATCTTTGGGGTATTTAAATACTCCGAAATTACCATCTCTTTTAAGGGTCTGAGCGGGTGGTGGAGAGGGTTAAGGCGTACCTGTTATGCCAGTTGCTGGAAGGCTTCTGTGCTGGCTAGGGTTCGAGTCTCCTGGTGGGAAAGTGTTCTAAAGTTGTATACTTAACTCTCGTGTTTAGGAGAGTTGTGCCTTAAGCAGAGACACTGTGTCTTCCCATATTAACAGGGACTTGATGAAATTAACGTCTAAATGACCCCTCACTTGCTCTGGTGCTCTTGGGAGGTGTTGATCTTTGGGTTATTTAAATACTCCGAAATTACCATCTCTTTTAAGGGTCTGAGCGGGTGGTGGAGAGGGTTAAGGCGTACCTGTTATGCCAGTTGCTGGAAGGCTTCTGTGCTGGCTAGGGTTCGAGTCTCCTGGTGGGAAAGTGTTCTAAAGTTGTATACTTAACTCTCGTGTTTAGGAGAGTTGTGCAATATATATATATATATATATATATATATATATATATATATATATATATATATATATATATATATATATATATTTATTTTTTATTTTATTTATTTATTTTTTAAAAATATGTTATATTTATATATATGTATGTATATTTAAATATTGATATATACCTGTGGGTCCAGGAGGCCATCTGTGTCCCCTCAGATGGTCTCCCTTATCACAGTTTGTGTCTATGGATGTGTGTCTGTGTGTGTGTTTATCCCTGTGAGTGTCCGTGTGAGTGTGTGAGAGTCTGGTTGCGTGTGTGTCCGGTTATGCCTGTGGGTCCACGAGGCCATCTGTGTCCCCTCAGATGGTCTCCCTTATCACAGTCTATGGGTGTGTGTGAGTGTGAGTGCCCCTGTGAGTGTTCGGGTGAGGGTGTGTGTGTGTGTGAGTGTCCGGGTTTATGTGAGGTTTGGTTCCAGGAAACATCCTTCCCCTTCCCCTCCCCATATCTCCTCCCTTATTCCCACCGTGGGTTCGAATCCCAGGTGATTAGACCTGCCCTAAGTCCATGGATCCAAGGTATCCATCCGTGGGCCCAACGGATTTCACCCCTTCCCCACTTTCCAAGGGCCAGGTCAATTCTAGCTATCCAGGAAACCAGTCGAAACACAGGTAGCTACAGGAGGGGACACAAATATTTGTGCCCTGCAGTTACACACCCGTTCCGACAGGCTCGATCGCAATCTATCCAGATGAGAACACGTTCTCTTCCGAGTAGACCACGCTGGAGTCGCTGTATGTCTCAAATTTGGTTCCTTTATTTATAGTTAGTATTTTTGGTGTATTAATTGATTTGTTTCAATTTTTTAATGACTTAGGTAGAGTGATTTAGGGAGTTGGGGGGGAGATCGAGTTGTGTGTGTAGTTGATTGTTCGAGATCGTGGTTTGTTAGTATTTATCTAGTTGGGTTCACCTAGTTGTGCTTGCGAGGGTTGAGCTCTGCTCTTTCGGCCCGCCTCTCAACTGCCAATCAATCAATTATTAATAACTAATAAAAAAAAATTCCACACACACAGACACACACACACACCCAGGAAGCAGCTTGCAACAGCTGTCTAACGCTCATTTACATATTTACTGCTAAGTGACAGAGGGCATCAGAATGATAGAAACTCTGCTGATTTCCGTTTGTGCCATCACCGGGGGATCGAATGAGCTAGGATTACGAGTCGGGAGCGACGTCCACTCAGCAATAAAGCCCCCTAGTTTGTGTATTGGTGCAAAAGATAATTTGGGAGAGGTTAAGGGAAAGGAATGACGTTTGGTAGCCTTGAAAGCTCTGGAGGGGAGGGGGGTTGCCAGTTATGAATTAAAATTGTTATTTTTTAAGATAGGATATATATGCAAAAGACGTTGCGAGATATAGTAAGAAAAGTGTTTCTGACTGAAGTTAGGTACTGTGTGATTGACTTGTATGTTAGGAAAAAGAATATTTATTAGAAACTTAGATAATCTTTAGAAATGTTTCTTCTTAAATAGTTGCAAATTATTGTGTGAAAAGCCTATGGTTACCGTACCTTAAACAAACACTCGTGAGCACAATTAGTCCACGGGATTCAGAGAGAGTGAGAATGAACAGCGAAATAGTAACAAAAAATGTGACAATGAGGGGAAACTATGTCATTCAAACGTTAACCATATAAATTACAGTAACACTAACTGAGCGTCCACATACATATTCCAATCAATTTATGTTAACCATTTTAGGGTTGGTTAGGTTCGGTTATATATCTACATTAGTTTTAACTCAAATGAAAAGAACTTAACTCATACATAATGAAATGAACAGTTTTATCATTTCATAAGAAAAAAAATAGAGAAAATATATTAATTCAGGAAAACTTGGCTTATTAGGCAAATCGGGCCTTGCATAGTAGGCTGAGAAGTGCGTTCTGGCTCCTAGGTACGACATATATATATATATATATATATATATATATATATATATATATATATATATATATATATATATATATATATATATATGACATTGTCAGACCACGGAGGAAAAATGAAACAGGAATTTCCTTAAGTACTTTCGTATATTAAATACATCTTCAGAAGGTCATATATATGTCATACTTTCGTAATATACGAAAGTACTTAAGGAAATTTCTGTTTCATTTTTCCTCCGTGGTCTGACATTGTCACATTCTTAATCATGTGTTTATTTTCGTGATATACACATATAAATATATATATATATATATATATATATATATATATATATATATATATATATATATATATATATATATATATATATATATATATATATATATATATATATATATATATATATATATATATATATATATATATACAACTTTAGAACACTTTCCCACCAGGAGACTCGAACCCATGCCAGCACAGAAGCCTTCCAGCAGTACTCGAAGTGTAATATGTGTCTTCCCATATTAACAGGGACTTGATGAAATTAACGTCTAAATGACCCCTCACTTGCTCTGGTGCTCTTGGGAGGTGTTGATCTTTGAGGTATTTAAATACTCCGAAATTACCATCTCTTTCAAGGGTCTGAGCGGGTGGTGGAGAGGGTTAAGGCGTACCTGTTATGCCAGTTGCTGGAAGGCTTCTGTGCTGCCTAGGGTTCGAGTCTCCTGGTGGGAAAGTGTTCTAAAGTTGTATACTTAACTCTCGTGTGTAGGAGAGTTGTGCCTTAAGCAGAGACACTGTGTCTTCCCATATTAACAGGGACTTGATGAAATTAACGTCTAAATGACCCCTCACTTGCTCTGGTGCTCTTGGGAGGTGTTGATCTTTGGGGTATTTAAATACTCCGAAATTACCATCTCTTTTAAGGGTCTGAGCGGGTGGTGGAGAGGGTTAAGGCGTACCTGTTATGCCAGTTGCTGGAAGGCTTCTGTGCTGGCTAGGGTTCGAGTCTCCTGGTGGGAAAGTGTTCTAAAGTTGTATACTTAACTCTCGTGTTTAGGAGAGTTGTGCCTTAAGCAGAGACACTGTGTCTTCCCATATTAACAGGGACTTGATGAAATTAACGTCTAAATGACCCCTCACTTGCTCTGGTGCTCTTGGGAGGTGTTGATCTTTGGGGTATTTAAATACTCCGAAATTACCATCTCTTTTAAGGGTCTGAGCGGGTGGTGGAGAGGGTTAAGGCGTACCTGTTATGCCAGTTGCTGGAAGGCTTCTGTGCTGGCTAGGGTTCGAGTCTCCTGGTGGGAAAGTGTTCTAAAGTTGTATACTTAACTCTCGTGTTTAGGAGAGTTGTGCAATATATATATATATATATATATATATATATATATATATATATATATATATATATATATATATATATATATATATTTATTTTTTATTTTATTTATTTATTTTTTAAAAATATGTTATATTTATATATATGTATGTATATTTAAATATTGATATATACCTGTGGGTCCAGGAGGCCATCTGTGTCCCCTCAGATGGTCTCCCTTATCACAGTTTGTGTCTATGGATGTGTGTCTGTGTGTGTGTTTATCCCTGTGAGTGTCCGTGTGAGTGTGTGAGAGTCTGGTTGCGTGTGTGTCCGGTTATGCCTGTGGGTCCACGAGGCCATCTGTGTCCCCTCAGATGGTCTCCCTTATCACAGTCTATGGGTGTGTGTGAGTGTGAGTGCCCCTGTGAGTGTTCGGGTGAGGGTGTGTGTGTGTGTGAGTGTCCGGGTTTATGTGAGGTTTGGTTCCAGGAAACATCCTTCCCCTTCCCCTCCCCATATCTCCTCCCTTATTCCCACCGTGGGTTCGAATCCCAGGTGATTAGACCTGCCCTAAGTCCATGGATCCAAGGTATCCATCCGTGGGCCCAACGGATTTCACCCCTTCCCCACTTTCCAAGGGCCAGGTCAATTCTAGCTATCCAGGAAACCAGTCGAAACACAGGTAGCTACAGGAGGGGACACAAATATTTGTGCCCTGCAGTTACACACCCGTTCCGACAGGCTCGATCGCAATCTATCCAGATGAGAACACGTTCTCTTCCGAGTAGACCACGCTGGAGTCGCTGTATGTCTCAAATTTGGTTCCTTTATTTATAGTTAGTATTTTTGGTGTATTAATTGATTTGTTTCAATTTTTTAATGACTTAGGTAGAGTGATTTAGGGAGTTGGGGGGGAGATCGAGTTGTGTGTGTAGTTGATTGTTCGAGATCGTGGTTTGTTAGTATTTATCTAGTTGGGTTCACCTAGTTGTGCTTGCGAGGGTTGAGCTCTGCTCTTTCGGCCCGCCTCTCAACTGCCAATCAATCAATTATTAATAACTAATAAAAAAAAATTCCACACACACAGACACACACACACACCCAGGAAGCAGCTTGCAACAGCTGTCTAACGCTCATTTACATATTTACTGCTAAGTGACAGAGGGCATCAGAATGATAGAAACTCTGCTGATTTCCGTTTGTGCCATCACCGGGGGATCGAATGAGCTAGGATTACGAGTCGGGAGCGACGTCCACTCAGCAATAAAGCCCCCTAGTTTGTGTATTGGTGCAAAAGATAATTTGGGAGAGGTTAAGGGAAAGGAATGACGTTTGGTAGCCTTGAAAGCTCTGGAGGGGAGGGGGGTTGCCAGTTATGAATTAAAATTGTTATTTTTTAAGATAGGATATATATGCAAAAGACGTTGCGAGATATAGTAAGAAAAGTGTTTCTGACTGAAGTTAGGTACTGTGTGATTGACTTGTATGTTAGGAAAAAGAATATTTATTAGAAACTTAGATAATCTTTAGAAATGTTTCTTCTTAAATAGTTGCAAATTATTGTGTGAAAAGCCTATGGTTACCGTACCTTAAACAAACACTCGTGAGCACAATTAGTCCACGGGATTCAGAGAGAGTGAGAATGAACAGCGAAATAGTAACAAAAAATGTGACAATGAGGGGAAACTATGTCATTCAAACGTTAACCATATAAATTACAGTAACACTAACTGAGCGTCCACATACATATTCCAATCAATTTATGTTAACCATTTTAGGGTTGGTTAGGTTCAGTTATATATCTACATTAGTTTTAACTCAAATGAAAAGAACTTAACTCATACATAATGAAATGAACAGTTTTATCATTTCATAAGAAAAAAAATAGAGAAAATATATTAATTCAGGAAAACTTGGCTTATTAGGCAAATCGGGCCTTGCATAGTAGGCTGAGAAGTGCGTTCTGGCTCCTAGGTACGACATATATATATATATATATATATATATATATATATATATATATATATATATATATATATATATATATATATATATATATATATATATATATATATATATATATATATATATATATGACATTGTCAGACCACGGAGGAAAAATGAAACAGGAATTTCCTTAAGTACTTTCGTATATTAAATACATCTTCAGAAGGTCATATATATGTCATACTTTCGTAATATACGAAAGTACTTAAGGAAATTTCTGTTTCATTTTTCCTCCGTGGTCTGACATTGTCACATTCTTAATCATGTGTTTATTTTCGTGATATACACATATAAATATATATATATATATATATATATATATATATATATATATATATATATATATATATATATATATATATATATATATATATATATATATACAACTTTAGAACACTTTCCCACCAGGAGACTCGAACCCATGCCAGCACAGAAGCCTTCCAGCAGTACTGGAAGTGTAATATGTGTCTTCCCATATTAACAGGGACTTGATGAAATTAACGTCTAAATGACCCCTCACTTGCTCTGGTGCTCTTGGGAGGTGTTGATCTTTGGGGTATTTAAATACTCCGAAATTACCATCTCTTTTAAGGGTCTGAGCGGGTGGTGGAGAGGGTTAAGGCGTACCTGTTATGCCAGTTGCTGGAAGGCTTCTGTGCTGGCTAGGGTTCGAGTCTCCTGGTGGGAAAGTGTTCTAAAGTTGTATACTTAACTCTCGTGTTTAGGAGAGTTGTGCCTTAAGCAGAGACACTGTGACTTCCCATATTAACAGGGACTTGATGAAATTAACGTCTAAATGACCCCTCACTTGCTCTGGTGCTCTAGGGAGGTGTTGATCTTTGGGGTATTTAAATACTCCGAAATTACCATCTCTTTTAAGGGTCTGAGCGGGTGGTGGAGAGGGTTAAGGCGTACCTGTTATGCCAGTTGCTGGAAGGCTTCTGTGCTGGCTAGGGTTCGAGTCTCCTGGTGGGAAAGTGTTCTAAAGTTGTATACTTAACTCTCGTGTTTAGGAGAGTTGTGCCATATATATATATATATATATATATATATATATATATATATATATATATATATATATATATATATATATATTTTTTTTTTTATTTTATTTATTTATTTTTTAAAAATATGTTATATTTATATATATGTATGTATATTTAAATATTGATATATACCTGTGGGTCCAGGAGGCCATCTGTGTCCCCTCAGATGGTCTCCCTTATCACAGTTTGTGTCTATGGATGTGTGTCTGTGTGTGTGTTTATCCCTGTGAGTGTCCGTGTGAGTGTGTGAGAGTCCGGTTGCGTGTGTGTCCGGTTATGCCTGTGGGTCCACGAGGCCATCTGTGTCCCCTCAGATGGTCTCCCTTATCACAGTCTATGGGTGTGTGTGAGTGTGAGTGCCCCTGTGAGTGTTCGGGTGAGGGTGTGTGTGTGTGTGAGTGTCCGGGTTTATGTGAGGTTTGGTTCCAGGAAACATCCTTCCCCTTCCCCTCCCCATATCTCCTCCCTTATTCCCACCGTGGGTTCGAATCCCAGGTGATTAGACCTGCCCTAAGTCCATGGATCCAAGGTATCCATCCGTGGGCCCAACGGATTTCACCCCTTCCCCACTTTCCAAGGGCCAGGTCAATTCTAGCTATCCAGGAAACCAGTCGAAACAGAGGCAGCTACAGGAGGGGACACAAATATTTGTGCCCTGCAGTTACACACCCGTTCCGACAGGCTCGATCGCAATCTATCCAGATGAGAACACGTTCTCTTCCGACTAGACCACGCTGGAGTCGCTGTATGTCTCAAATTTGGTTCCTTTATTTATAGTTAGTATTTTTGGTGTATTAATTGATTTGTTTTAATTTTTTAATGACTTAGGTAGAGTGATTTAGGGAGTTGGGGGGGAGATCGAGTTGTGTGTGTAGTTGATTGTTCGAGATCGTGGTTTGTTAGTATTTATCTAGTTGGGTTCACCTAGTTGTGCTTGCGAGGGTTGAGCTCTGCTCTTTCGGCCCGCCTCTCAACTGCCAATCAATCAATTATTAATAACTAATAAAAAAAAATTCCACACACACACAGACACACACACACACCCAGGAAGCAGCTTGCAACAGCTGTCTAACGCTCATTTACATATTTACTGCTAAGTGACAGAGGGCATCAGAATGATAGAAACTCTGCTGATTTCCGTTTGTGCCATCACCGGGGGATCGAATGAGCTAGGATTACGAGTCGGGAGCGACGTCCACTCAGCAATAAAGCCCCCTAGTTTGTGTATTGGTGCAAAAGATAATTTGGGAGAGGTTAAGGGAAAGGAATGACGTTTGGTGGCCTTGAAAGCTCTGGAGGGGAGGGGGGTTGCCGGTTATGAATTAAAATTGTTATTTTTTAAGATAGGATATATATGCAAAAGACGTTACGAGATATAGTAAGAAAAGTGTTTCTGACTGAAGTTAGGTACTGTGTGATTGACTTGTATGTTAGGAAAAAGAATATTTATTAGAAACTTAGATAATCTTTAGAAATGTTTCTTCTTAAATAGTTGCAAATTATTGTGTGAAAAGCCTATGGTTACCGTACCTTAAACAAACACTCGTGAGCACAATTAGTCCACGGGATTCAGAGAGAGTGAGAATGAACAGCGAAATAGTAACAAAAAATGTGACAATGAGGGGAAACTATGTCATTCAAACGTTAACCATATAAATTACAGTAACACTAACTGAGCGTCCACATACATATTCCAATCAATTTATGTTAACCATTTTAGGGTTGGTTAGGTTCAGTTATATATCTACATTAGTTTTAACTCAAATGAAAAGAACTTAACTCATACATAATGAAATGAACAGTTTTATCATTTCATAAGAAAAAAAATAGAGAAAATATATTATTTCAGGAAAACTTGGCTTATTAGGCAAATCGGGCCTTGCATAGTAGGCTGAGAAGTGCGTTCTGGCTCCTAGGTACGACATATGTATATATATATATATATATATATATATATATATATATATATATATATATATATATATATATATATATATATATATATATATATATGACATTGTCAGACCACGGAGGAAAAATGAAACAGGAATTTCCTTAAGTACTTTCGTATATTAAATACATCTTCAGAAGGTCATATATATGTCATACTTTCGTAATATACGAAAGTACTTAAGGAAATTTCTGTTTCATTTTTCCTCCGTGGTCTGACATTGTCACATTCTTAATCATGTGTTTATTTTCGTGATATACACACACATATATATATATATATATATATATATATATATATATATATATATATATATATATATATATATATAAATATATATATATATATATATATATATATATATATATATATATATATATATATATATATATATATACAACTTTAGAACACTTTCCCACCAGGAGACTCGAACCCTAGCCAGCACAGAAGCCTTCCAGCAGTACTGGAAGTGTAATATGTGTCTTCCCATATTAACAGGGACTTGATGAAATTAACGTCTAAATGACCCCTCACTTGCTCTGGTGCTCTTGGGAGGTGTTGATCTTTGGGGTATTTAAATACTCCGAAATTACCATCTCTTTTAAGGGTCTGAGCGGGTGGTGGAGAGGGTTAAGGCGTACCTGTTATGCCAGTTGCTGGAAGGCTTCTGTGCTGGCTAGGGTTCGAGTCTCCTGGTGGGAAAGTGTTCTAAAGTTGTATACTTAACTCTCGTGTGTAGGAGAGTTGTGCCTTAAGCAGAGACACTGTGTCTTCCCATATTAACAGGGACTTGATGAAATTAACGTCTAAATGACCCCTCACTTGCTCTGGTGCTCTTGGGAGGTGTTGATCTTTGGGGTATTTAAATACTCCGAAATTACCATCTCTTTTAAGGGTCTGAGCGGGTGGTGGAGAGGGTTAAGGCGTACCTGTTATGCCAGTTGCTGGAAGGCTTCTGTGCTGGCTAGGGTTCGAGTCTCCTGGTGGGAAAGTGTTCTAAAGTTGTATACTTAACTCTCGTGTTTAGGAGAGTTGTGCCTTAAGCAGAGACACTGTGTCTTCCCATATTAACAGGGACTTGATGAAATTAACGTCTAAATGACCCCTCACTTGCTCTGGTGCTCTTGGGAGGTGTTGATCTTTGGGGTATTTAAATACTCCGAAATTACCATCTCTTTTAAGGGTCTGAGCGGGTGGTGGAGAGGGTTAAGGCGTACCTGTTATGCCAGTTGCTGGAAGGCTTCTGTGCTGGCTAGGGTTCGAGTCTCCTGGTGGGAAAGTGTTCTAAAGTTGTATACTTAACTCTCGTGTTTAGGAGAGTTGTGCCTTAAGCAGAGACACTGTGTCTTCCCATATTAACAGGGACTTGATGAAATTAACGTCTAAATGACCCCTCACTTGCTCTGGTGCTCTTGGGAGGTGTTGATCTTTTGGGTATTTAAATACTCCGAAATTACCATCTCTTTTAAGGGTCTGAGCGGGTGGTGGAGAGGGTTAAGGCGTACCTGTTATGCCAGTTGCTGGAAGGCTTCTGTGCTGGCTAGGGTTCGAGTCTCCTGGTGGGAAAGTGTTCTAAAGTTGTATACTTAACTCTCGTGTTTAGGAGAGTTGTGCCTTAAGCAGAGACACTGTGTCTTCCCATATTAACAGGGACTTGATGAAATTAACGTCTAAATGACCCCTCACTTGCTCTGGTGCTCTTGGGAGGTGTTGATCTTTGGGGTATTTAAATACTCCGAAATTACCATCTCTTTTAAGGGTCTGAGCGGGTGGTGGAAAGGGTTAAGGCGTACCTGTTATGCCAGTTGCTGGAAGGCTTCTGTGCTGGCTAGGGTTCGAGTCTCCTGGTGGGAAAGTGTTCTAAAGTTGTATACTTAACTCTCGTGTTTAGGAGAGTTGTGCCATATATATATATATATATATATATATATATATATATATATATATATATATATATATATATATATATATATATATATATATATATATATATATATATATATATATATATATATATATATATATATATATTGTTTTTTTATTTTATTTATTTATTTTTTAAAAATATGTTATATTTATATATATGTATGTATATTTAAATATTGATATATACCTGTGGGTCCAGGAGGCCATCTGTGTCCCCTCAGATGGTCTCCCTTATCACAGTTTGTGTCTATGGATGTGTGTCTGTGTGTGTGTTTATCCCTGTGATTGTCCGTGTGAGTGTGTGAGAGTCCGGTTGCGTGTGTGTCCGGTTATGCCTGTGGGTCCACGAGGCCATCTGTGTCCCCTCAGATGGTCTGCCTTATCACAGTCTATGGGTGTGTGTGAGTGTGAGTGCCCCTGTGAGTGTTCGGGTGAGGGTGTGTGTGTGTGTGAGTGTCCGGGTTTATGTGAGGTTTGGTTCCAGGAAACATCCTTCCCCTTCCCCTCCCCATATCTCCTCCCTTATTCCCACCGTGGGTTCGAATCCCAGGTGATTAGACCTGCCCTAAGTCCATGGATCCAAGGTATCCATCCGTGGGCCCAACGGATTTCACCCCTTCCCCACTTTCCAAGGGCCAGGTCAATTCTAGCTATCCAGGAAACCAGTCGAAACAGAGGCAGCTACAGGAGGGGACACAAATATTTGTGCCCTGCAGTTACACACCCGTTCCGACAGGCTCGATCGCAATCTATCCAGATGAGAACACGTTCTCTTCCGACTAGACCACGCTGGAGTCGCTGTATGTCTCAAATTTGGTTCCTTTATTTATAGTTAGTATTTTTGGTGTATTAATTGATTTGTTTTAATTTTTTAATGACTTAGGTAGAGTGATTTAGGGAGTTGGGGGGGAGATCGAGTTGTGTGTGTAGTTGATTGTTCGAGATCGTGGTTTGTTAGTATTTATCTAGTTGGGTTCACCTAGTTGTGCTTGGGAGGGTTGAGCTCTGCTCTTTCGGCCCGCCTCTCAACTGCCAATCAATCAATTATTAATAACTAATAAAAAAAAATTCCACACACACACAGACACACACACACACCCAGGAAGCAGCTTGCAACAGCTGTCTAACGCTCATTTACATATTTACTGCTAAGTGACAGAGGGCATCAGAATGATAGAAACTCTGCTGATTTCCGTTTGTGCCATCACCGGGGGATCGAATGAGCTAGGATTACGAGTCGGGAGCGACGTCCACTCAGCAATAAAGCCCCCTAGTTTGTGTATTGGTGCAAAAGATAATTTGGGAGAGGTTAAGGGAAAGGAATGACGTTTGGTGGCCTTGAAAGCTCTGGAGGGGAGGGGGGTTGCCGGTTATGAATTAAAATTGTTATTTTTTAAGATAGGATATATATGCAAAAGACGTTACGAGATATAGTAAGAAAAGTGTTTCTGACTGAAGTTAGGTACTGTGTGATTGACTTGTATGTTAGGAAAAAGAATATTTATTAGAAACTTAGATAATCTTTAGAAATGTTTCTTCTTAAATAGTTGCAAATTATTGTGTGAAAAGCCTATGGTTACCGTACCTTAAACAAACACTCTTGAGCACAATTAGTCCACGGAATTCAGAGAGAGTGAGAATGAACAGCGAAATAGTAACAAAAAATGTGACAATGAGGGGAAACTATGTCATTCAAACGTTAACCATATAAATTACAGTAACACTAACTGAGCGTCCACATACATATTCCAATTAATTTATGTTAACCATTTTAGGGTTGGTTAGGTTCGGTTATATATCTACATTAGTTTTAACTCAAATGAAAAGAACTTAACTCATACATAATGAAATGAACAGTTTTATCATTTCATAAGAAAAAAAATAGATAAAATATATTAATTCAGGAAAACTTGGCTTATTAGGCAAATCGGGCCTTGCATAGTAGGCTGAGAAGTGCGTTCTGGCTCCTAGGTACGACATATATATATATATATATATATATATATATATATATATATATATATATATATATATATATGACATTGTCAGACCACGGAAGAAAAATGAAACAGGAATTTCCTTAAGTACTTTCGTATATTAAATACATCTTCAGAAGGTCATATATATGTCATACTTTCGTAATATACGAAAGTACTTAAGGAAATTTCTGTTTCATTTTTCCTCCGTGGTCTGACATTGTCACATTCTTAATCATGTGTTTATTTTCGTGATATACACATATAAATATATATATATATATATATATATATATATATATATATATATATATATATATATATATATATATATATATATATATATATATATATATATATATATATATATATATATATATATATATACAACTTTAGAACACTTTCCCACCAGGAGACTCGAACCCTAGCCAGCACAGAAGCCTTCCAGCAGTACTGGAAGTGTAATATGTGTCTTCCCATATTAACAGGGACTTGATGAAATTAACGTCTAAATGACCCCTCACTTGCTCTGGTGCTCTTGGGAGGTGTTGATCTTTGGGGTATTTAAATACTCCGAAATTACCATCTCTTTTAAGGGTCTGAGCGGGTGGTGGAGAGGGTTAAGGCGTACCTGTTATGCCAGTTGCTGGAAGGCTTCTGTGCTGGCTAGGGTTCGAGTCTCCTGGTGGGAAAGTGTTCTAAAGTTGTATACTTAACTCTCGTGTGTAGGAGAGTTGTGCCTTAAGCAGAGACACTGTGTCTTCCCATATTAACAGGGACTTGATGAAATTAACGTCTAAATGACCCCTCACTTGCTCTGGTGCTCTTGGGAGGTGTTGATCTTTGGGGTATTTAAATACTCCGAAATTACCATCTCTTTTAAGGGTCTGAGCGGGTGGTGGAGAGGGTTAAGGCGTACCTGTTATGCCAGTTGCTGGAAGGCTTCTGTGCTGGCTAGGGTTCGAGTCTCCTGGTGGGAAAGTGTTCTAAAGTTGTATACTTAACTCTCGTGTTTAGGAGAGTTGTGCCATATATATATATATATATATATATATATATATATATATATATATATATATATATATATATATTTATTTTTTATTTTATTTATTTATTTTTTAAAAATATGTTATATTTATATATATGTATGTATATTTAAATATTGATATATACCTGTGGGTCCAGGAGGCCATCTGTGTCCCCTCAGATGGTCTCCCTTATCACAGTTTGTGTCTATGGATGTGTGTCTGTGTGTGTGTTTATCCCTGTGAGTGTCCGTGTGAGTGTGTGAGAGTCCGGTTGCGTGTGTGTCCGGTTATGCCTGTGGGTCCACGAGGCCATCTGTGTCCCCTCAGATGGTCTCCCTTATCACAGTCTATGGGTGTGTGTGAGTGTGAGTGCCCCTGTGAGTGTTCGGGTGAGGGTGTGTGTGTGTGTGAGTGTCCGGGTTTATGTGAGGTTTGGTTCCAGGAAACATCCTTCCCCTTCCCCTCCCCATATCTCCTCCCTTATTCCCACCGTGGGTTCGAATCCCAGGTGATTAGACCTGCCCTAAGTCCATGGATCCAAGGTATCCATCCGTGGGCCCAACGGATTTCACCCCTTCCCCACTTTCCAAGGGCCAGGTCAATTCTAGCTATCCAGGAAACCAGTCGAAACAGAGGCAGCTACAGAAGGGGACACAAATATTTGTCCCCTGCAGTTACACACCCGTTCCGACAGGCTCGATCGCAATCTATCCAGATGAGAACACGTTCTCTTCCGACTAGACCATGCTGGAGTCACTGTATGTCTCAAATTTGGTTCCTTTATTTATAGTTAGTATTTTTGGTGTATTAATTGATTTGTTTCAATTTTTTAATGACTTAGGTAGAGTGATTTAGGGAGTTGGGGGGGAGATCGAGTTGTGTGTGTAGTTGATTGTTCGAGATCGTGGTTTGTTAGTATTTATCTAGTTAGGTTCACCTAGTTGTGCTTGCGAGGGTTGAGCTCTGCTCTTTCGGCCCGCCTCTCAACTGCCAATCAATCAATTATTAATAACTAATAAAAAAAAATTCCACACACACAGACAAACACACACACCCAGGAAGCAGCTTGCAACAGCTGTCTAACGCTCATTTACATATTTACTGCTAAGTGACAGAGGGCATCAGAATGATAGAAACTCTGCTGATTTCCGTTTGTGCCATCACCGGGGGATCGAATGAGCTAGGATTACGAGTCGGGAGCGACGTCCACTCAGCAATAAAGCCCCCTAGTTTGTGTATTGGTGCAAAAGATAATTTGGGAGAGGTTAAGGGAAAGGAATGACGTTTGGTGGCCTTGAAAGCTCTGGAGGGGAGGGGGGTTGCCAGTTATGAATTAAAATTGTTATTTTTTAAGATAGGATATATATGCAAAAGACGTTGCGAGATATAGTAAGAAAAGTGTTTCTGACTGAAGTTAGGTACTGTGTGATTGACTTGTATGTTAGGAAAAAGAATATTTATTAGAAACTTAGATAATCTTTAGAAATGTTTCTTCTTAAATAGTTGCAAATTATTGTGTGAAAAGCCTATGGTTACCGTACCTTAAACAAACACTCGTGAGCACAATTAGTCCACGGGATTCAGAGAGAGTGAGAATGAACAGCGAAATAGTAACAAAAAATGTGACAATGAGGGGAAACTATGTCATTCAAACGTTAACCATATAAATTACAGTAACACTAACTGAGCGTCCACATACATATTCCAATCAATTTATGTTAACCATTTTAGGGTTGGTTAGGTTCAGTTATATATCTACATTAGTTTTAACTCAAATGAAAAGAACTTAACTCATACATAATGAAATGAACAGTTTTATCATTTCATAAGAAAAAAAATAGAGAAAATATATTAATTCAGGAAAACTTGGCTTATTAGGCAAATCGGGCCTTGCATAGTAGGCTGAGAAGTGCGTTCTGGCTCCTAGGTACGACATATATATATATATATATATATATATATATATATATATATATATATATATATATATATATATATATATATATATATATATATATATATATATATATATATATATATATATATATATATATATATGACATTGTCAGACCACGGAGGAAAAATGAAACAGGAATTTCCTTAAGTACTTTCGTATATTAAATACATCTTCAGAAGGTCATATATATGTCATACTTTCGTAATATACGAAAGTACTTAAGGAAATTTCTGTTTCATTTTTCCTCCGTGGTCTGACATTGTCACATTCTTAATCATGTGTTTATTTTCGTGATATACACATATAAATATATATATATATATATATATATATATATATATATATATATATATATATATATATATATATATATATATATATATATATATATATATATATATATATATATATATACAACTTTAGAACACTTTCCCACCAGGAGACTCGAACCCATGCCAGCACAGAAGCCTTCCAGCAGTACTGGAAGTGTAATATGTGTCTTCCCATATTAACAGGGACTTGATGAAATTAACGTCTAAATGACCCCTCACTTGCTCTGGTGCTCTTGGGAGGTGTTGATCTTTGGGGTATTTAAATACTCCGAAATTACCATCTCTTTTAAGGGTCTGAGCGGGTGGTGGAGAGGGTTAAGGCGTACCTGTTATGCCAGTTGCTGGAAGGCTTCTGTGCTGCCTAGGGTTCGAGTCTCCTGGTGGGAAAGTGTTCTAAAGTTGTATACTTAACTCTCGTGTGTAGGAGAGTTGTGCCTTAAGCAGAGACACTGTGTCTTCCCATATTAACAGGGACTTGATGAAATTAACGTCTAAATGACCCCTCACTTGCTCGGGTGCTCTTGGGAGGTGTTGATCTTTGGGGTATTTAAATACTCCGAAATTACCATCTCTTTTAAGGGTCTGAGCGGGTGGTGGAGAGGGTTAAGGCGTACCTGTTATGCCAGTTGCTGGAAGGCTTCTGTGCTGGCTAGGGTTCGAGTCTCCTGGTGGGAAAGTGTTCTAAAGTTGTATACTTAACTCTCGTGTTTAGGAGAGTTGTGCCATATATATATATATATATATATATATATATATATATATATATATATATATATATATATATATATATATATATATATATATATATATATATATTTATTTTTTATTTTATTTATTTATTTTTTAAAAATATGTTATATTTATATATATGTATGTATATTTAAATATTGATATATACCTGTGGGTCCAGGAGGCCATCTGTGTCCCCTCAGATGGTCTCCCTTATCACAGTTTGTGTCTATGGATGTGTGTCTGTGTGTGTGTTTATCCCTGTGAGTGTCCGTGTGAGTGTGTGAGAGTCCGGTTGCGTGTGTGTCCGGTTATGCCTGTGGGTCCACGAGGCCATCTGTGTCCCCTCAGATGGTCTCCCTTATCACAGTCTATGGGTGTGTGTGAGTGTGAGTGCCCCTGTGAGTGTTCGGGTGAGGGTGTGTGTGTGTGTGAGTGTCCGGGTTTATGTGAGGTTTGGTTCCAGGAAACATCCTTCCCCTTCCCCTCCCCATATCTCCTCCCTTATTCCCACCGTGGGTTCGAATCCCAGGTGATTAGACCTGCCCTAAGTCCATGGATCCAAGGTATCCATCCGTGGGCCCAACGGATTTCACCCCTTCCCCACTTTCCAAGGGCCAGGTCAATTCTAGCTATCCAGGAAACCAGTCGAAACAGAGGCAGCTACAGAAGGGGACACAAATATTTGTCCCCTGCAGTTACACACCCGTTCCGACAGGCTCGATCGCAATCTATCCAGATGAGAACACGTTCTCTTCCGACTAGACCATGCTGGAGTCACTGTATGTCTCAAATTTGGTTCCTTTATTTATAGTTAGTATTTTTGGTGTATTAATTGATTTGTTTCAATTTTTTAATGACTTAGGTAGAGTGATTTAGGGAGTTGGGGGGGAGATCGAGTTGTGTGTGTAGTTGATTGTTCGAGATCGTGGTTTGTTAGTATTTATCTAGTTAGGTTCACCTAGTTGTGCTTGCGAGGGTTGAGCTCTGCTCTTTCGGCCCGCCTCTCAACTGCCAATCAATCAATTATTAATAACTAATAAAAAAAAATTCCACACACACAGACACACACACACACCCAGGAAGCAGCTTGCAACAGCTGTCTAACGCTCATTTACATATTTACTGCTAAGTGACAGAGGGCATCAGAATGATAGAAACTCTGCTGATTTCCGTTTGTGCCATCACCGGGGGATCGAATGAGCTAGGATTACGAGTCGGGAGCGACGTCCACTCAGCAATAAAGCCCCCTAGTTTGTGTATTGGTGCAAAAGATAATTTGGGAGAGGTTAAGGGAAAGGAATGACGTTTGGTGGCCTTGAAAGCTCTGGAGGGGAGGGGGGTTGCCAGTTATGAATTAAAATTGTTATTTTTTAAGATAGGATATATATGCAAAAGACGTTGCGAGATATAGTAAGAAAAGTGTTTCTGACTGAAGTTAGGTACTGTGTGATTGACTTGTATGTTAGGAAAAAGAATATTTATTAGAAACTTAGATAATCTTTAGAAATGTTTCTTCTTAAATAGTTGCAAATTATTGTGTGAAAAGCCTATGGTTACCGTACCTTAAACAAACACTCGTGAGCACAATTAGTCCACGGGATTCAGAGAGAGTGAGAATGAACAGCGAAATAGTAACAAAAAATGTGACAATGAGGGGAAACTATGTCATTCAAACGTTAACCATATAAATTACAGTAACACTAACTGAGCGTCCACATACATATTCCAATCAATTTATGTTAACCATTTTAGGGTTGGTTAGGTTCAGTTATATATCTACATTAGTTTTAACTCAAATGAAAAGAACTTAACTCATACATAATGAAATGAACAGTTTTATCATTTCATAAGAAAAAAAATAGAGAAAATATATTAATTCAGGAAAACTTGGCTTATTAGGCAAATCGGGCCTTGCATAGTAGGCTGAGAAGTGCGTTCTGGCTCCTAGGTACGACATATATATATATATATATATATATATATATATATATATATATATATATATATATATATATATATATATATATATATATATATATATATATATATATATATATATATATATATGACATTGTCAGACCACGGAGGAAAAATGAAACAGGAATTTCCTTAAGTACTTTCGTATATTAAATACATCTTCAGAAGGTCATATATATGTCATACTTTCGTAATATACGAAAGTACTTAAGGAAATTTCTGTTTCATTTTTCCTCCGTGGTCTGACATTGTCACATTCTTAATCATGTGTTTATTTTCGTGATATACACATATAAATATATATATATATATATATATATATATATATATATATATATATATATATATATATATATATATATATATATATATATATATATATATATATATATATATATATACAACTTTAGAACACTTTCCCACCAGGAGACTCGAACCCATGCCAGCACAGAAGCCTTCCAGCAGTACTGGAAGTGTAATATGTGTCTTCCCATATTAACAGGGACTTGATGAAATTAACGTCTAAATGACCCCTCACTTGCTCTGGTGCTCTTGGGAGGTGTTGATCTTTGGGGTATTTAAATACTCCGAAATTACCATCTCTTTTAAGGGTCTGAGCGGGTGGTGGAGAGGGTTAAGGCGTACCTGTTATGCCAGTTGCTGGAAGGCTTCTGTGCTGCCTAGGGTTCGAGTCTCCTGGTGGGAAAGTGTTCTAAAGTTGTATACTTAACTCTCGTGTGTAGGAGAGTTGTGCCTTAAGCAGAGACACTGTGTCTTCCCATATTAACAGGGACTTGATGAAATTAACGTCTAAATGACCCCTCACTTGCTCGGGTGCTCTTGGGAGGTGTTGATCTTTGGGGTATTTAAATACTCCGAAATTACCATCTCTTTTAAGGGTCTGAGCGGGTGGTGGAGAGGGTTAAGGCGTACCTGTTATGCCAGTTGCTGGAAGGCTTCTGTGCTGGCTAGGGTTCGAGTCTCCTGGTGGGAAAGTGTTCTAAAGTTGTATACTTAACTCTCGTGTTTAGGAGAGTTGTGCCTTAAGCAGAGACACTGTGTCTTCCCATATTAACAGGGACTTGATGAAATTAACGTCTAAATGACCCCTCACTTGCTCTGGTGCTCTTGGGAGGTGTTGATCTTTGGGGTATTTAAATACTCCGAAATTACCATCTCTTTTAAGGGTCTGAGAGGGTGGTGGAGAGGGTTAAGGCGTACCTGTTATGCCAGTTGCTGGAAGGCTTCTGTGCTGGCTAGGGTTCGAGTCTCCTGGTGGGAAAGTGTTCTAAAGTTGTATACTTAACTCTCGTGTTTAGGAGAGTTGTGCCTTAAGCAGAGACACTGTGTCTTCCCATATTAACAGGGACTTGATGAAATTAACGTCTAAATGACCCCTCACTTGCTCTGGTGCTCTTGGGAGGTGTTGATCTTTGGGGTATTTAAATACTCCGAAATTACCATCTCTTTTAAGGGTCTGAGAGGGTTAAGGCGTACCTGTTATGCCAGTTGCTGGAAGGCTTCTGTGCTGGCTAGGGTTCGAGTCTCCTGGTGGGAAAGTGTTCTAAAGTTGTATACTTAACTCTCGTGTTTAGGAGAGTTGTGCCATATATATATATATATATATATATATATATATATATATATATATATATATATATATATATATATATTTATTTTTTATTTTATTTATTTATTTTTTAAAAATATGTTATATTTATATATATGTATGTATATTTAAATATTGATATATACCTGTGGGTCCAGGAGGCCATCTGTGTCCCCTCAGATGGTCTCCCTTATCACAGTTTGTGTCTATGGATGTGTGTCTGTGTGTGTGTTTATCCCTGTGAGTGTCCGTGTGAGTGTGTGAGAGTCCGGTTGCGTGTGTGTCCGGTTATGCCTGTGGGTCCACGAGGCCATCTGTGTCCCCTCAGATGGTCTCCCTTATCACAGTCTATGGGTGTGTGTGAGTGTGAGTGCCCCTGTGAGTGTTCGGGTGAGGGTGTGTGTGTGTGTGAGTGTCCGGGTTTATGTGAGGTTTGGTTCCAGGAAACATCCTTCCCCTTCCCCTCCCCATATCTCCTCCCTTATTCCCACCGTGGGTTCGAATCCCAGGTGATTAGACCTGCCCTAAGTCCATGGATCCAAGGTATCCATCCGTGGGCCCAACGGATTTCACCCCTTCCCCACTTTCCAAGGGCCAGGTCAATTCTAGCTATCCAGGAAACCAGTCGAAACAGAGGCAGCTACAGGAGGGGACACAAATATTTGTGCCCTGCAGTTACACACCCGTTCCGACAGGCTCGATCGCAATCTATCCAGATGAGAACACGTTCTCTTCCGACTAGACCACGCTGGAGTCGCTGTATGTCTCAAATTTGGTTCCTTTATTTATAGTTAGTATTTTTGGTGTATTAATTGATTTGTTTTAATTTTTTAATGACTTAGGTAGAGTGATTTAGGGAGTTGGGGGGGAGATCGAGTTGTGTGTGTAGTTGATTGTTCGAGATCGTGGTTTGTTAGTATTTATCTAGTTGGGTTCACCTAGTTGTGCTTGCGAGGTTTGAGCTCTGCTCTTTCGGCCCGCCTCTCAACTGCCAATCAATCAATTATTAATAACTAATAAAAAAAAATTCCACACACACACAGACACACACACACACCCAGGAAGCAGCTTGCAACAGCTGTCTAACGCTCATTTACATATTTACTGCTAAGTGACAGAGGGCATCAGAATGATAGAAACTCTGCTGATTTCCGTTTGTGCCATCACCGGGGGATCGAATGAGCTAGGATTACGAGTCGGGAGCGACGTCCACTCAGCAATAAAGCCCCCTAGTTTGTGTATTGGTGCAAAAGATAATTTGGGAGAGGTTAAGGGAAAGGAATGACGTTTGGTGGCCTTGAAAGCTCTGGAGGGGAGGGGGGTTGCCGGTTATGAATTAAAATTGTTATTTTTTAAGATAGGATATATATGCAAAAGACGTTACGAGATATAGTAAGAAAAGTGTTTCTGACTGAAGTTAGGTACTGTGTGATTGACTTGTATGTTAGGAAAAAGAATATTTATTAGAAACTTAGATAATCTTTAGAAATGTTTCTTCTTAAATAGTTGCAAATTATTGTGTGAAAAGCCTACGGTTACCGTACCTTAAACAAACACTCGTGAGCACAATTAGTCCACGGGATTCAGAGAGAGTGAGAATGAACAGCGAAATAGTAACAAAAAATGTGATAATGAGGGGAAACTATGTCATTCAAACGTTAACCATATAAATTACAGTAACACTAACTGAGCGTCCACATACATATTCCAATCAATTTATGTTAACCATTTTAGGGTTGGTTAGGTTCGGTTATATATCTACATTAGTTTTAACTCAAATGAAAAGAACTTAACTCATACATAATGAAATGAACAGTTTTATCATTTCATAAGAAAAAAAATAGAGAAAATATATTAATTCAGGAAAACTTGGCTTATTAGGCAAATCGGGCCTTGCATAGTAGGCTGAGAAGTGCGTTCTGGCTCCTAGGTACGACATATATATATATATATATATATATATATATATATATATATATATATATATATATATATATATATATATATATATATATATATATATATATATATATATATGACATTGTCAGACCACGGAGGAAAAATGAAACAGGAATTTCCTTAAGTACTTTCGTATATTAAATACATCTTCAGAAGGTCATATATATGTCATACTTTCGTAATATACGAAAGTACTTAAGGAAATTTCTGTTTCATTTTTCCTCCGTGGTCTGACATTGTCACATTCTTAATCATGTGTTTATTTTCGTGATATACACATATAAATATATATATATATATATATATATATATATATATATATATATATATATATATATATATATATATATATATATATATATATATATATATATATATACAACTTTAGAACACTTTCCCACCAGGAGACTCGAACCCTAGCCAGCACAGAAGCCTTCCAGCAGTACTGGAAGTGTAATATGTGTCTTCCCATATTAACAGGGACTTGATGAAATTAACGTCTAAATGACCCCCTCACTTGCTCTGGTGCTCTTGGGAGGTGTTGATCTTTGAGGTATTTAAATACTCCGAAATTACCATCTCTTTTAAGGGTCTGAGCGGGTGGTGGAGAGGGTTAAGGCGTACCTGTTATGCCAGTTGCTGGAAGGCTTCTGTGCTGGCTAGGGTTCGAGTCTCCTGGTGGGAAAGTGTTCTAAAGTTGTATACTTAACTCTCGTGTGTAGGAGAGTTGTGCCTTAAGCAGAGACACTGTGTCTTCCCATATTAACAGGGACTTGATGAAATTAACGTCTAAATGACCCCTCACTTGCTCTGGTGCTCTTGGGAGGTGTTGATCTTTGGGGTATTTAAATACTCCGAAATTACCATCTCTTTTAAGGGTCTGAGCAGGTGGTGGAGAGGGTTAAGGCGTACCTGTTATGCCAGTTGCTGGAAGGCTTCTGTGCTGGCAAGGGTTCGAGTCTCCTGGTGGGAAAGTGTTCTAAAGTTGTATACTTAACTCTCGTGTTTAGGAGAGTTGTGCCTTAAGCAGAGACACTGTGTCTTCCCATATTAACAGGGACTTGATGAAATTAACGTCTAAATGACCCCTCACTTGCTCTGGTGCTCTTGGGAGGTGTTGATCTTTGGGGTATTTAAATACTCCGAAATTACCATCTCTTTTAAGGGTCTGAGCGGGTGGTGGAGAGGGTTAAGGCGTACCTGTTATACCAGTTGCTGGAAGGCTTCTGTGCTGGCTAGGGTTCGAGTCTCCTGGTGGGAAAGTGTTCTAAAGTTGTATACTTAACTCTCGAGTTTAGGAGAGTTGTGCCTTAAGCAGAGACACTGTGTCTTCCCATATTAACAGGGACTTGATGAAATTTAGGTCTAAATGACCCCTCACTTGCTCTGGTGCTCTTGGGAGGTGTTGATCTTTGGGGTATTTAAATACTCCGAAATTACCATCTCTTTTACGGGTCTGAGCGGGTGGTGGAGAGGGTTAAGGCGTACCTGTTATGCCAGTTGCTGGAAGGCTTCTGTGCTGGCTAGGGTTCGAGTCTCCTGGTGGGAAAGTGTTCTAAAGTTGTATACTTAACTCTCGTGTTTAGGAGAGTTGTGCCATATATATATATATATATATATATATATATATATATATATATATATATATATATATATATATATATATATATATATATATATATATATATATATATATATATATATATTTATTTTTTATTTTATTTATTTATTTTTTAAAAATATGTTATATTTATATATATGTATGTATATTTAAATATTGATATATACCTGTGGGTCCAGGAGGCCATCTGTGTCCCCTCAGATGGTCTCCCTTATCACAGTTTGTGTCTATGGATGTGTGTCTGTGTGTGTGTTTATCCCTGTGAGTGTCCGTGTGAGTGTGTGAGAGTCCGGTTGCGTGTGTGTCCGGTTATGCCTGTGGGTCCACGAGGCCATCTGTGTCCCCTCAGATGGTCTCCCTTATCACAGTCTATGGGTGTGTGTGAGTGTGAGTGCCCCTGTGAGTGTTCGGGTGAGGGTGTGTGTGTGTGTGAGTGTCCGGGTTTATGTGAGGTTTGGTTCCAGGAAACATCCTTCCCCTTCCCCTCCCCATATCTCCTCCCTTATTCCCACCGTGGGTTCGAATCCCAGGTGATTAGACCTGCCCTAAGTCCATGGATCCAAGGTATCCATCCGTGGGCCCAACGGATTTCACCCCTTCCCCACTTTCCAAGGGCCAGGTCAATTCTAGCTATCCAGGAAACCAGTCGAAACAGAGGCAGCTACAGGAGGGGACACAAATATTTGTGCCCTGCAGTTACACACCCGTTCCGACAGGCTCGATCGCAATCTATCCAGATGAGAACACGTTCTCTTCCGACTAGACCACGCTGGAGTCGCTGTATGTCTCAAATTTGGTTCCTTTATTTATAGTTAATATTTTTGGTGTATTAATTGATTTGTTTTAATTTTTTAATGACTTAGGTAGAGTGATTTAGGGAGTTGGGGGGGGAGATCGAGTTGTGTGTGTAGTTGATTGTTCGAGATCGTGGTTTGTTAGTATTTATCTAGTTGGGTTCACCTAGTTGTGCTTGCGAGGGTTGAGCTCAGCTCTTTCGGCCCGCCTCTCAACTGCCAATCAATCAATTATTAATAACTAATAAAAAAAAATTCCACACACACACAGACACACACACACACCCAGGAAGCAGCTTGCAACAGCTGTCTAACGCTCATTTACATATTTACTGCTAAGTGACAGAGGGCATCAGAATGATAGAAACTCTGCTGATTTCCGTTTGTGCCATCACCGGGGGATCGAATGAGCTAGGATTACGAGTCGGGAGCGACGTCCACTCAGCAATAAAGCCCCCTAGTTTGTGTATTGGTGCAAAAGATAATTTGGGAGAGGTTAAGGGAAAGGAATGACGTTTGGTGGCCTTGAAAGCTCTGGAGGGGAGGGGGGTTGCCAGTTATGAATTAAAATTGTTATTTTTTAAGATAGGATATATATGCAAAAGACGTTACGAGATATAGTAAGAAAAGTGTTTCTGACTGAAGTTAGGTACTGTGTGATTGACTTGTATGTTAGGAAAAAGAATATTTATTAGAAACTTAGATAATCTTTAGAAATGTTTCTTCTTAAATAGTTGCAAATTATTGTGTGAAAAGCCTATGGTTACCGTACCTTAAACAAACACTCGTGAGCACAATTAGTCCACGGGATTCAGAGAGAGTGAGAATGAACAGCGAAATAGTAACAAAAAATGTGACAATGAGGGGAAACTATGTCATTCAAACGTTAACCATATAAATTACAGTAACACTAACTGAGCGTCCACATACATATTCCAATCAATTTATGTTAACCATTTTAGGGTTGGTTAGGTTCGGTTATATATCTACATTAGTTTTTAACTCAAATGAAAAGAACTTAACTCATACATAATGAAATGAACAGTTTTATCATTTCATAAGAAAAAAAATAGAGAAAATATATTAATTCAGGAAAACTTGGCTTATTAGGCAAATCGGGCCTTGCATAGTAGGCTGAGAAGTGCGTTCTGGCTCCTAGGTACGACATATATATATATATATATATATATATATATATATATATATATATATATATATATATATATATATATATATATATATATATATATATATATATGACATTGTCAGACCACGGAGGAAAAATGAAACAGGAATTTCCTTAAGTACTTTCGTATATTAAATACATCTTCAGAAGGTCATATATATGTCATACTTTCGTAATATACGAAAGTACTTAAGGAAATTTCTGTTTCATTTTTCCTCCGTGGTCTGACATTGTCACATTCTTAATCATGTGTTTATTTTCGTGATATACACATATAAATATATATATATATATATATATATATATATATATATATATATATATATATATATATATATATATATACAACTTTAGAACACTTTCCCACCAGGAGACTCGAACCCTAGCCAGCACAGAAGCCTTCCAGCAGTACTGGAAGTGTAATATGTGTCTTCCCATATTAACAGGGACTTGATGAAATTAACGTCTAAATGACCCCTCACTTGCTCTGGTGCTCTTGGGAGGTGTTGATCTTTGGGGTATTTAAATACTACGAAATTACCATCTCTTTTAAGGGTCTGAGCGGGTGGTGGAGAGGGTTAAGGCGTACCTGTTATGCCAGTTGCTGGAAGGCTTCTGTGCTGGCTAGGGTTCGAGTCTCCTGGTGGGAAAGTGTTCTAAAGTTGTATACTTAACTCTCGTGTGTAGGAGAGTTGTGCCTTAAGCAGAGACACTGTGTCTTCCCATATTAACAGGGACTTGATGAAATTAACGTCTAAATGACCCCTCACTTGCTCTGGTGCTCTTGGGAGGTGTTGATCTTTGGGGTATTTAAATACTCCGAAATTACCATCTCTTCTAAGGGTCTGAGCGGGTGGTGGAGAGGGTTAAGGCGTACCTGTTATGCCAGTTGCTGGAAGGCTTCTGTGCTGGCTAGGGTTCGAGTCTCCTGGTGGGAAAGTGTTCTAAAGTTGTATACTTAACTCTCGTGTGTAGGAGAGTTGTGCCTTAAGCAGAGACACTGTGTCTTCCCATATTAACAGGGACTTGATGAAATTAACGTCTAAATGACCCCTCACTTGCTCTGGTGCTCTTGGGAGGTGTTGATCTTTGGGGTATTTAAATACTCCGAAATTACCATCTCTTCTAAGGGTCTGAGCGGGTGGTGGAGAGGGTTAAGGCGTACCTGTTATGCCAGTTGCTGGAAGGCTTCTGTGCTGGCTAGGGTTCGAGTCTCCTGGTGGGAAGGTGTTCTAAAGTTGTATACTTAACTCTCGTGTTTAGGAGAGTTGTGCCTTAAGCAGAGACACTGTGTCTTCCCATATTAACAGGGACTTGATGAAATTAACGTCTAAATGACCCCTCACTTGCTCTGGTGCTCTTGGGAGGTGTTGATCTTTGGGGTATTTAAATACTCCGAAATTACCATCTCTTTTAAGGGTCTGAGCGGGTGGTGGAGAGGGTTAAGGCGTACCTGTTATGCCAGTTGCTGGAAGGCTTCTGTGCTGGCTAGGGTTCGAGTCTCCTGGTGGGAAAGTGTTCTAAAGTTGTATACTTAACTCTCGTGTTTAGGAGAGTTGTGCCTTAAGCAGAGACACTGTGTCTTCCCATATTAACAGGGACTTGATGAAATTAACGTCTAAATGACCCCTCACTTGCTCTGGTGCTCTTGGGAGGTGTTGATCTTTGGGGTATTTAAATACTCCGAAATTACCATCTCTTTTAAGGGTCTGAGCGGGTGGTGGAGAGGGTTAAGGCGTACCTGTTATGCCAGTTGCTGGAAGGCTTCTGTGCTGGCTAGGGTTCGAGTCTCCTGGTGGGAAAGTGTTCTAAAGTTGTATACTTAACTCTCGTGTTTAGGAGAGTTGTGCCATATATATACATATATATATATATATATATATATATATATATATATATATATATATATATATATATATATATATATATATATATATATATATATATATATATATATTTATTTTTTATTTTATTTATTTATTTTTTAAAAATATGTTATATATATATATATGTATGTATATTTAAATATTGATATATACCTGTGGGTCCAGGAGGCCATCTGTGTCCCCTCAGATGGTCTCCCTTATCACAGTTTGTGTCTATGGATGTGTGTCTGTGTGTGTGTTTATCCCTGTGAGTGTCCGTGTGAGTGTGTGAGAGTCCGGTTGCGTGTGTGTCCGGTTATGCCTGTGGGTCCACGAGGCCATCTGTGTCCCCTCAGATGGTCTCCCTTATCACAGTCTATGGGTGTGTGTGAGTGTGAGTGCCCCTGTGAGTGTTCGGGTGAGGGTGTGTGTGTGTGTGAGTGTCCGGGTTTATGTGAGGTTTGGTTCCAGGAAACATCCTTCCCCTTCCCCTCCCCATATCTCCTCCCTTATTCCCACCGTGGGTTCGAATCCCAGGTGATTAGACCTGCCCTAAGTCCATGGATCCAAGGTATCCATACGTGGGCCCAACGGATTTCACCCCTTCCCCACTTTCCAAGGGCCAGGTCAATTCTAGCTATCCAGGAAACCAGTCGAAACAGAGGCAGCTACAGGAGGGGACACAAATATTTGTGCCCTGCAGTTACACACCCGTTCCGACAGGCTCGATCGCAATCTATCCAGATGAGAACACGTTCTCTTCCGACTAGACCACGCTGGAGTCGCTGTATGTCTCAAATTTGGTTCCTTTATTTATAGTTAGTATTTTTGGTGTATTAATTGATTTGTTTTAATTTTTTAATGACTTAGGTAGAGTGATTTAGGGAGTTGGGGGGGAGATCGAGTTGTGTGTGTAGTTGATTGTTCGAGATCGTGGTTTGTTAGTATTTATCTAGTTGGGTTCACCTAGTTGTGCTTGCGAGGGTTGAGCTCTGCTCTTTCGGCCCGCCTCTCAACTGCCAATCAATCAATTATTAATAACTAATAAAAAAAAAATCCACACACACACAGACACACACACACACCCAGGAAGCAGCTTGCAACAGCTGTCTAACGCTCATTTACATATTTACTGCTAAGTGACAGAGGGCATCAGAATGATAGAAACTCTGCTGATTTCCGTTTGTGCCATCACCGGGGGATCGAATGAGCTAGGATTACGAGTCGGGAGCGACGTCCACTCAGCAATAAAGCCCCCTAGTTTGTGTATTGGTGCAAAAGATAATTTGGGAGAGGTTAAGGGAAAGGAATGACGTTTGGTGGCCTTGAAAGCTCTGGAGGGGAGGGGGGTTGCCAGTTATGAATTAAAATTGTTATTTTTTAAGATAGGATATATATGCAAAAGACGTTACGAGATATAGTAAGAAAAGTGTTTCTGACTGAAGTTAGGTACTGTGTGATTGACTTGTATGTTAGGAAAAAGAATATTTATTAGAAACTTAGATAATCTTTAGAAATGTTTCTTCTTAAATAGTTGCAAATTATTGTGTGAAAAGCCTATGGTTACCGTACCTTAAACAAACACTCGTGAGCACAATTAGTCCACGGGATTCAGAGAGAGTGAGAATGAACAGCGAAATAGTAACAAAAAATGTGACAATGAGGGGAAACTATGTCATTCAAACGTTAACCATATAAATTACAGTAACACTAACTGAGCGTCCACATACATATTCCAATCAATTTATGTTAACCATTTTAGGGTTGGTTAGGTTCGGTTATATATCTACATTAGTTTTTAACTCAAATGAAAAGAACTTAACTCATACATAATGAAATGAACAGTTTTATCATTTCATAAGAAAAAAAATAGAGAAAATATATTAATTCAGGAAAACTTGGCTTATTAGGCAAATCGGGCCTTGCATAGTAGGCTGAGAAGTGCGTTCTGGCTCCTAGGTACGACATATATATATATATATATATATATATATATATATATATATATATATATATATATATATATATATATATATATATATATATATATATATATGACATTGTCAGACCACGGAGGAAAAATGAAACAGGAATTTCCTTAAGTACTTTCGTATATTAAATACATCTTCAGAAGGTCATATATATGTCATACTTTCGTAATATACGAAAGTACTTAAGGAAATTTCTGTTTCATTTTTCCTCCGTGGTCTGACATTGTCACATTCTTAATCATGTGTTTATTTTCGTGATATACACATATAAATATATATATATATATATATATATATATATATATATATATATATATATATATATATATATATATATATATATATATATATATATATACAACTTTAGAACACTTTCCCACCAGGAGACTCGAACCCTAGCCAGCACAGAAGCCTTCCAGCAGTACTGGAAGTGTAATATGTGTCTTCCCATATTAACAGGGACTTGATGAAATTAACGTCTAAATGACCCCTCACTTGCTCTGGTGCTCTTGGGAGGTGTTGATCTTTGGGGTATTTAAATACTACGAAATTACCATCTCTTTTAAGGGTCTGAGCGGGTGGTGGAGAGGGTTAAGGCGTACCTGTTATGCCAGTTGCTGGAAGGCTTCTGTGCTGGCTAGGGTTCGAGTCTCCTGGTGGGAAAGTGTTCTAAAGTTGTATACTTAACTCTCGTGTGTAGGAGAGTTGTGCCTTAAGCAGAGACACTGTGTCTTCCCATATTAACAGGGACTTGATGAAATTAACGTCTAAATGACCCCTCACTTGCTCTGGTGCTCTTGGGAGGTGTTGATCTTTGGGGTATTTAAATACTCCGAAATTACCATCTCTTTTAAGGGTCTGAGCGGGTGGTGGAGAGGGTTAAGGCGTACCTGTTATGCCAGTTGCTGGAAGGCTTCTGTGCTGGCTAGGGTTCGAGTCTCCTGGTGGGAAAGTGTTCTAAAGTTGTATACTTAACTCTCGTGTGTAGGAGAGTTGTGCCTTAAGCAGAGACACTGTGTCTTCCCATATTAACAGGGACTTGATGAAATTAACGTCTAAATGACCCCTCACTTGCTCTGGTGCTCTTGGGAGGTGTTGATCTTTGGGGTATTTAAATACTCCGAAATTACCATCTCTTCTAAGGGTCTGAGCGGGTGGTGGAGAGGGTTAAGGCGTACCTGTTATGCCAGTTGCTGGAAGGCTTCTGTGCTGGCTAGGGTTCGAGTCTCCTGGTGGGAAAGTGTTCTAAAGTTGTATACTTAACTCTCGTGTTTAGGAGAGTTGTGCCTTAAGCAGAGACACTGTGTCTTCCCATATTAACAGGGACTTGATGAAATTAACGTCTAAATGACCCCTCACTTGCTCTGGTGCTCTTGGGAGGTGTTGATCTTTGGGGTATTTAAATACTCCGAAATTACCATCTCTTTTAAGGGTCTGAGCGGGTGGTGGAGAGGGTTAAGGCGTACCTGTTATGCCAGTTGCTGGAAGGCTTCTGTGCTGGCTAGGGTTCGAGTCTCCTGGTGGGAAAGTGTTCTAAAGTTGTATACTTAACTCTCGTGTTTAGGAGAGTTGTGCCATATATATACATATATATATATATATATATATATATATATATATATATATATATATATATATATATATATATTTATTTTTTATTTTATTTATTTATTTTTTAAAAATATGTTATATATATATATATGTATGTATATTTAAATATTGATATATACCTGTGGGTCCAGGAGGCCATCTGTGTCCCCTCAGATGGTCTCCCTTATCACAGTTTGTGTCTATGGATGTGTGTCTGTGTGTGTGTTTATCCCTGTGAGTGTCCGTGTGAGTGTGTGAGAGTCCGGTTGCGTGTGTGTCCGGTTATGCCTGTGGGTCCACGAGGCCATCTGTGTCCCCTCAGATGGTCTCCCTTATCACAGTCTATGGGTGTGTGTGAGTGTGAGTGCCCCTGTGAGTGTTCGGGTGAGGGTGTGTGTGTGTGTGAGTGTCCGGGTTTATGTGAGGTTTGGTTCCAGGAAACATCCTTCCCCTTCCCCTCCCCATATCTCCTCCCTTATTCCCACCGTGGGTTCGAATCCCAGGTGATTAGACCTGCCCTAAGTCCATGGATCCAAGGT
>NW_027189320.1:83288-100788 GCF_040958095.1 Procambarus clarkii | reverse complement strand
ACGTTACGAGATATAGTAAGAAAAGTGTTTCTGACTGAAGTTAGGTACTGTGTGATTGACTTGTATGTTACGAAAAAGAATATTTATTAGAAACTTAGATAATCTTTAGAAATGTTTCTTCTTAAATAGTTGCAAATTATTGTGTGAAAAGCCTATGGTTACCGTACCTTAAACAAACACTCGTGAGCACAATTAGTCCACGGGATTCAGAGAGAGTGAGAATGAACAGCGAAATAGTAACAAAAAATGTGACAATGAGGGGAAACTATGTCATTCAAACGTTAACCATATAAATTACAGTAACACTAACTGAGCGTCCACATACATATTCCAATCAATTTATGTTAACCATTTTAGGGTTGGTTAGGTTCGGTTATATATCTACATTAGTTTTAACTCAAATGAAAAGAACTTAACTCATACATAATGAAATGAACAGTTTTATCATTTCATAAGAAAAAAAATAGAGAAAATATATTAATTCAGGAAAACTTGGCTTATTAGGCAAATCGGGCCTTGCATAGTAGGCTGAGAAGTGCGTTCTGGCTCCTAGGTACGACATATATATATATATATATATATATATATATATATATATATATATATATATATATATATATATATATATATATATATATATATGACATTGTCAGACCACGGAGGAAAAATGAAACAGGAATTTCCTTAAGTACTTTCGTATATTAAATACATCTTCAGAAGGTCATATATATGTCATACTTTCGTAATATACGAAAGTACTTAAGGAAATTTCTGTTTCATTTTTCCTCCGTGGTCTGACATTGTCACATTCTTAATCATGTGTTTATTTTCGTGATATACACACACACACATATATATATATATATATATATATATATATATATATATATATATATATATATATATATATATATATATATATATATATATATATATATATATATATACAACTTTAGAACACTTTCCCACCAGGAGACTCGAACCCTAGCCAGCACAGAAGCCTTCCAGCAGTACTGGAAGTGTAATATGTGTCTTCCCATATTAACAGGGACTTGATGAAATTAACGTCTAAATGACCCCTCACTTGCTCTGATGCTCTTGGGAGGTGTTGATCTTTGGGGTATTTAAATACTACGAAATTACCATCTCTTTTAAGGGTCTGAGCGGGTGGTGGAGAGGGTTAAGGCGTACCTGTTATGCCAGTTGCTGGAAGGCTTCTGTGCTGGCTAGGGTTCGAGTCTCCTGGTGGGAAAGTGTTCTAAAGTTGTATACTTAACTCTCGTGTGTAGGAGAGTTGTGCCTTAAGCAGAGACACTGTGTCTTCCCATATTAACAGGGACTTGATGAAATTAACGTCTAAATGACCCCTCACTTGCTCTGGTGCTCTTGGGAGGTGTTGATCTTTGGGGTATTTAAATACTCCGAAATTACCATCTCTTTTAAGGGTCTGAGCGGGTGGTGGAGAGGGTTAAGGCGTACCTGTTATGCCAGTTGCTGGAAGGCTTCTGTGCTGGCTAGGGTTCGAGTCTCCTGGTGGGAAAGTGTTCTAAAGTTGTATACTTAACTCTCGTGTGTAGGAGAGTTGTGCCTTAAGCAGAGACACTGTGTCTTCCCATATTAACAGGGACTTGATGAAATTAACGTCTAAATGACCCCTCACTTGCTCTGGTGCTCTTGGGAGGTGTTGATCTTTGGGGTATTTAAATACTCCGAAATTACCATCTCTTCTAAGGGTCTGAGCGGGTGGTGGAGAGGGTTAAGGCGTACCTGTTATGCCAGTTGCTGGAAGGCTTCTGTGCTGGCTAGGGTTCGAGTCTCCTGGTGGGAAAGTGTTCTAAAGTTGTATACTTAACTCTCGTGTGTAGGAGAGTTGTGCCTTAAGCAGAGACACTGTGTCTTCCCATATTAACAGGGACTTGATGAAATTAACGTCTAAATGACCCCTCACTTGCTCTGGTGCTCTTGGGAGGTGTTGATCTTTGGGGTATTTAAATACTCCGAAATTACCATCTCTTCTAAGGGTCTGAGCGGGTGGTGGAGAGGGTTAAGGCGTACCTGTTATGCCAGTTGCTGGAAGGCTTCTGTGCTGGCTAGGGTTCGAGTCTCCTGGTGGGAAAGTGTTCTAAAGTTGTATACTTAACTCTCGTGTTTAGGAGAGTTGTGCCTTAAGCAGAGACACTGTGTCTTCCCATATTAACAGGGACTTGATGAAATTAACGTCTAAATGACCCCTCACTTGCTCTGGTGCTCTTGGGAGGTGTTGATCTTTGGGGTATTTAAATACTCCGAAATTACCATCTCTTTTAAGGGTCTGAGCGGGTGGTGGAGAGGGTTAAGGTGTACCTGTTATGCCAGTTGCTGGAAGGCTTCTGTGCTGGCTAGGGTTCGAGTCTCCTGGTGGGAAAGTGTTCTAAAGTTGTATACTTAACTCTCGTGTTTAGGAGAGTTGTGCCTTAAGCAGAGACACTGTGTCTTCCCATATTAACAGGGACTTGATGAAATTAACGTCTAAATGACCCCTCACTTGCTCTGGTGCTCTTGGGAGGTGTTGATCTTTGGGGTATTTAAATACTCCGAAATTACCATCTCTTTTAAGGGTCTGAGCGGGTGGTGGAGAGGGTTAAGGCGTACCTGTTATGCCAGTTGCTGGAAGGCTTCTGTGCTGGCTAGGGTTCGAGTCTCCTGGTGGGAAAGTGTTCTAAAGTTGTATACTTAACTCTCGTGTTTAGGAGAGTTGTGCCATATATATACATATATATATATATATATATATATATATATATATATATATATATATATATATATATATATATATATATATATATATATATATATATATATATATATATATATTTATTTTTTATTTTATTTATTTATTTTTTAAAAATATGTTATATATATATATATGTATGTATATTTAAATATTGATATATACCTGTGGGTCCAGGAGGCCATCTGTGTCCCCTCAGATGGTCTCCCTTATCACAGTTTGTGTCTATGGATGTGTGTCTGTGTGTGTGTTTATCCCTGTGAGTGTCCGTGTGAGTGTGTGAGAGTCCGGTTGCGTGTGTGTCCGGTTATGCCTGTGGGTCCACGAGGCCATCTGTGTCCCCTCAGATGGTCTCCCTTATCACAGTCTATGGGTGTGTGTGAGTGTGAGTGCCCCTGTGAGTGTTCGGGTGAGGGTGTGTGTGTGTGTGAGTGTCCGGGTTTATGTGAGGTTTGGTTCCAGGAAACATCCTTCCCCTTCCCCTCCCCATATCTCCTCCCTTATTCCCACCGTGGGTTCGAATCCCAGGTGATTAGACCTGCCCTAAGTCCATGGATCCAAGGTATCCATCCGTGGGCCCAACGGATTTCACCCCTTCCCCACTTTCCAAGGGCCAGGTCAATTCTAGCTATCCAGGAAACCAGTCGAAACAGAGGCAGCTACAGGAGGGGACACAAATATTTGTGCCCTGCAGTTACACACCCGTTCCGACAGGCTCGATCGCAATCTATCCAGATGAGAACACGTTCTCTTCCGACTAGACCACGCTGGAGTCGCTGTATGTCTCAAATTTGGTTCCTTTATTTATAGTTAGTATTTTTGGTGTATTAATTGATTTGTTTTAATTTTTTAATGACTTAGGTAGAGTGATTTAGGGAGTTGGGGGGGAGATCGAGTTGTGTGTGTAGTTGATTGTTCGAGATCGTGGTTTGTTAGTATTTATCTAGTTGGGTTCACCTAGTTGTGCTTGCGAGGGTTGAGCTCTGCTCTTTCGGCCCGCCTCTCAACTGCCAATCAATCAATTATTAATAACTAATAAAAAAAAATTCCACACACACACAGACACACACACACACCCAGGAAGCAGCTTGCAACAGCTGTCTAACGCTCATTTACATATTTACTGCTAAGTGACAGAGGGCATCAGAATGATAGAAACTCTGCTGATTTCCGTTTGTGCCATCACCGGGGGATCGAATGAGCTAGGATTACGAGTCGGGAGCGACGTCCACTCAGCAATAAAGCCCCCTAGTTTGTGTATTGGTGCAAAAGATAATTTGGGAGAGGTTAAGGGAAAGGAATGACGTTTGGTGGCCTTGAAAGCTCTGGAGGGGAGGGGGGTTGCCAGTTATGAATTAAAATTGTTATTTTTTAAGATAGGATATATATGCAAAAGACGTTACGAGATATAGTAAGAAAAGTGTTTCTGACTGAAGTTAGGTACTGTGTGATTGACTTGTATGTTAGGAAAAAGAATATTTATTAGAAACTTAGATAATCTTTAGAAATGTTTCTTCTTAAATAGTTGCAAATTATTGTGTGAAAAGCCTATGGTTACCGTACCTTAAACAAACACTCGTGAGCACAATTAGTCCACGGGATTCAGAGAGAGTGAGAATGAACAGCGAAATAGTAACAAAAAATGTGACAATGAGGGGAAACTATGTCATTCAAACGTTAACCATATAAATTACAGTAACACTAACTGAGCGTCCACATACATATTCCAATCAATTTATGTTAACCATTTTAGGGTTGGTTAGGTTCGGTTATATATCTACATTAGTTTTTAACTCAAATGAAAAGAACTTAACTCATACATAATGAAATGAACAGTTTTATCATTTCATAAGAAAAAAAATAGAGAAAATATATTAATTCAGGAAAACTTGGCTTATTAGGCAAATCGGGCCTTGCATAGTAGGCTGAGAAGTGCGTTCTGGCTCCTAGGTACGACATATATATATATATATATATATATATATATATATATATATATATATATATATATATATATATATATATATATATATATATATATATATATATATATATATATATATATATGACATTGTCAGACCACGGAGGAAAAATGAAACAGGAATTTCCTTAAGTACTTTCGTATATTAAATACATCTTCAGAAGGTCATATATATGTCATACTTTCGTAATATACGAAAGTACTTAAGGAAATTTCTGTTTCATTTTTCCTCCGTGGTCTGACATTGTCACATTCTTAATCATGTGTTTATTTTCGTGATATACACATATAAATATATATATATATATATATATATATATATATATATATATATATATATATATATATATATATATATATATATATATATACAACTTTAGAACACTTTCCCACCAGGAGACTCGAACCCTAGCCAGCACAGAAGCCTTCCAGCAGTACTGGAAGTGTAATATGTGTCTTCCCATATTAACAGGGACTTGATGAAATTAACGTCTAAATGACCCCTCACTTGCTCTGGTGCTCTTGGGAGGTGTTGATCTTTGGGGTATTTAAATACTACGAAATTACCATCTCTTTTAAGGGTCTGAGCGGGTGGTGGAGAGGGTTAAGGCGTACCTGTTATGCCAGTTGCTGGAAGGCTTCTGTGCTGGCTAGGGTTCGAGTCTCCTGGTGGGAAAGTGTTCTAAAGTTGTATACTTAACTCTCGTGTGTAGGAGAGTTGTGCCTTAAGCAGAGACACTGTGTCTTCCCATATTAACAGGGACTTGATGAAATTAACGTCTAAATGACCCCTCACTTGCTCTGGTGCTCTTGGGAGGTGTTGATCTTTGGGGTATTTAAATACTCCGAAATTACCATCTCTTTTAAGGGTCTGAGCGGGTGGTGGAGAGGGTTAAGGCGTACCTGTTATGCCAGTTGCTGGAAGGCTTCTGTGCTGGCTAGGGTTCGAGTCTCCTGGTGGGAAAGTGTTCTAAAGTTGTATACTTAACTCTCGTGTGTAGGAGAGTTGTGCCTTAAGCAGAGACACTGTGTCTTCCCATATTAACAGGGACTTGATGAAATTAACGTCTAAATGACCCCTCACTTGCTCTGGTGCTCTTGGGAGGTGTTGATCTTTGGGGTATTTAAATACTCCGAAATTACCATCTCTTCTAAGGGTCTGAGCGGGTGGTGGAGAGGGTTAAGGCGTACCTGTTATGCCAGTTGCTGGAAGGCTTCTGTGCTGGCTAGGGTTCGAGTCTCCTGGTGGGAAAGTGTTCTAAAGTTGTATACTTAACTCTCGTGTTTAGGAGAGTTGTGCCTTAAGCAGAGACACTGTGTCTTCCCATATTAACAGGGACTTGATGAAATTAACGTCTAAATGACCCCTCACTTGCTCTGGTGCTCTTGGGAGGTGTTGATCTTTGGGGTATTTAAATACTCCGAAATTACCATCTCTTTTAAGGGTCTGAGCGGGTGGTGGAGAGGGTTAAGGCGTACCTGTTATGCCAGTTGCTGGAAGGCTTCTGTGCTGGCTAGGGTTCGAGTCTCCTGGTGGGAAAGTGTTCTAAAGTTGTATACTTAACTCTCGTGTTTAGGAGAGTTGTGCCATATATATACATATATATATATATATATATATATATATATATATATATATATATATATATATATATATATATATATATATATATATATATTTATTTTTTATTTTATTTATTTATTTTTTAAAAATATGTTATATATATATATATGTATGTATATTTAAATATTGATATATACCTGTGGGTCCAGGAGGCCATCTGTGTCCCCTCAGATGGTCTCCCTTATCACAGTTTGTGTCTATGGATGTGTGTCTGTGTGTGTGTTTATCCCTGTGAGTGTCCGTGTGAGTGTGTGAGAGTCCGGTTGCGTGTGTGTCCGGTTATGCCTGTGGGTCCACGAGGCCATCTGTGTCCCCTCAGATGGTCTCCCTTATCACAGTCTATGGGTGTGTGTGAGTGTGAGTGCCCCTGTGAGTGTTCGGGTGAGGGTGTGTGTGTGTGTGAGTGTCCGGGTTTATGTGAGGTTTGGTTCCAGGAAACATCCTTCCCCTTCCCCTCCCCATATCTCCTCCCTTATTCCCACCGTGGGTTCGAATCCCAGGTGATTAGACCTGCCCTAAGTCCATGGATCCAAGGTATCCATCCGTGGGCCCAACGGATTTCACCCCTTCCCCACTTTCCAAGGGCCAGGTCAATTCTAGCTATCCAGGAAACCAGTCGAAACAGAGGCAGCTACAGGAGGGGACACAAATATTTGTGCCCTGCAGTTACACACCCGTTCCGACAGGCTCGATCGCAATCTATCCAGATGAGAACACGTTCTCTTCCGACTAGACCACGCTGGAGTCGCTGTATGTCTCAAATTTGGTTCCTTTATTTATAGTTAGTATTTTTGGTGTATTAATTGATTTGTTTTAATTTTTTAATGACTTAGGTAGAGTGATTTAGGGAGTTGGGGGGGAGATCGAGTTGTGTGTGTAGTTGATTGTTCGAGATCGTGGTTTGTTAGTATTTATCTAGTTGGGTTCACCTAGTTGTGCTTGCGAGGGTTGAGCTCTGCTCTTTCGGCCCGCCTCTCAACTGCCAATCAATCAATTATTAATAACTAATAAAAAAAAATTCCACACACACACAGACACACACACACACCCAGGAAGCAGCTTGCAACAGCTGTCTAACGCTCATTTACATATTTACTGCTAAGTGACAGAGGGCATCAGAATGATAGAAACTCTGCTGATTTCCGTTTGTGCCATCACCGGGGGATCGAATGAGCTAGGATTACGAGTCGGGAGCGACGTCCACTCAGCAATAAAGCCCCCTAGTTTGTGTATTGGTGCAAAAGATAATTTGGGAGAGGTTAAGGGAAAGGAATGACGTTTGGTGGCCTTGAAAGCTCTGGAGGGGAGGGGGGTTGCCAGTTATGAATTAAAATTGTTATTTTTTAAGATAGGATATATATGCAAAAGACGTTACGAGATATAGTAAGAAAAGTGTTTCTGACTGAAGTTAGGTACTGTGTGATTGACTTGTATGTTACGAAAAAGAATATTTATTAGAAACTTAGATAATCTTTAGAAATGTTTCTTCTTAAATAGTTGCAAATTATTGTGTGAAAAGCCTATGGTTACCGTACCTTAAACAAACACTCGTGAGCACAATTAGTCCACGGGATTCAGAGAGAGTGAGAATGAACAGCGAAATAGTAACAAAAAATGTGACAATGAGGGGAAACTATGTCATTCAAACGTTAACCATATAAATTACAGTAACACTAACTGAGCGTCCACATACATATTCCAATCAATTTATGTTAACCATTTTAGGGTTGGTTAGGTTCGGTTATATATCTACATTAGTTTTAACTCAAATGAAAAGAACTTAACTCATACATAATGAAATGAACAGTTTTATCATTTCATAAGAAAAAAATAGAGAAAATATATTAATTCAGGAAAACTTGGCTTATTAGGCAAATCGGGCCTTGCATAGTAGGCTGAGAAGTGCGTTCTGGCTCCTAGGTACGACATATATATATATATATATATATATATATATATATATATATATATATATATATATATATATATATATATATATATATATATATATATATATATATATATATATATATATATATATATATGACATTGTCAGACCACGGAGGAAAAATGAAACAGGAATTTCCTTAAGTACTTTCGTATATTAAATACATCTTCAGAAGGTCATATATATGTCATACTTTCGTAATATACGAAAGTACTTAAGGAAATTTCTGTTTCATTTTTCCTCCGTGGTCTGACATTGTCACATTCTTAATCATGTGTTTATTTTCGTGATATACACACACACATATATATATATATATATATATATATATATATATATATATATATATATATATATATATATATATATATATACAACTTTAGAACACTTTCCCACCAGGAGACTCGAACCCTAGCCAGCACAGAAGCCTTCCAGCAGTACTGGAAGTGTAATATGTGTCTTCCCATATTAACAGGGACTTGATGAAATTAACGTCTAAATGACCCCTCACTTGCTCTGGTGCTCTTGGGAGGTGTTGATCTTTGGGGTATTTAAATACTACGAAATTACCATCTCTTTTAAGGGTCTGAGCGGGTGGTGGAGAGGGTTAAGGCGTACCTGTTATGCCAGTTGCTGGAAGGCTTCTGTGCTGGCTAGGGTTCGAGTCTCCTGGTGGGAAAGTGTTCTAAAGTTGTATACTTAACTCTCGTGTGTAGGAGAGTTGTGCCTTAAGCAGAGACACTGTGTCTTCCCATATTAACAGGGACTTGATGAAATTAACGTCTAAATGACCCCTCACTTGCTCTGGTGCTCTTGGGAGGTGTTGATCTTTGGGGTATTTAAATACTCCGAAATTACCATCTCTTTTAAGGGTCTGAGCGGGTGGTGGAGAGGGTTAAGGCGTACCTGTTATGCCAGTTGCTGGAAGGCTTCTGTGCTGGCTAGGGTTCGAGTCTCCTGGTGGGAAAGTGTTCTAAAGTTGTATACTTAACTCTCGTGTGTAGGAGAGTTGTGCCTTAAGCAGAGACACTGTGTCTTCCCATATTAACAGGGACTTGATGAAATTAACGTCTAAATGACCCCTCACTTGCTCTGGTGCTCTTGGGAGGTGTTGATCTTTGGGGTATTTAAATACTCCGAAATTACCATCTCTTCTAAGGGTCTGAGCGGGTGGTGGAGAGGGTTAAGGCGTACCTGTTATGCCAGTTGCTGGAAGGCTTCTGTGCTGGCTAGGGTTCGAGTCTCCTGGTGGGAAAGTGTTCTAAAGTTGTATACTTAACTCTCGTGTTTAGGAGAGTTGTGCCTTAAGCAGAGACACTGTGTCTTCCCATATTAACAGGGACTTGATGAAATTAACGTCTAAATGACCCCTCACTTGCTCTGGTGCTCTTGGGAGGTGTTGATCTTTGGGGTATTTAAATACTCCGAAATTACCATCTCTTTTAAGGGTCTGAGCGGGTGGTGGAGAGGGTTAAGGCGTACCTGTTATGCCAGTTGCTGGAAGGCTTCTGTGCTGGCTAGGGTTCGAGTCTCCTGGTGGGAAAGTGTTCTAAAGTTGTATACTTAACTCTCGTGTTTAGGAGAGTTGTGCCATATATATACATATATATATATATATATATATATATATATATATATATATATATATATATATATATATATATATATATATATATATATATATATATTTATTTTTTATTTTATTTATTTATTTTTTAAAAATATGTTATATATATATATATGTATGTATATTTAAATATTGATATATACCTGTGGGTCCAGGAGGCCATCTGTGTCCCCTCAGATGGTCTCCCTTATCACAGTTTGTGTCTATGGATGTGTGTCTGTGTGTGTGTTTATCCCTGTGAGTGTCCGTGTGAGTGTGTGAGAGTCCGGTTGCGTGTGTGTCCGGTTATGCCTGTGGGTCCACGAGGCCATCTGTGTCCCCTCAGATGGTCTCCCTTATCACAGTCTATGGGTGTGTGTGAGTGTGAGTGCCCCTGTGAGTGTTCGGGTGAGGGTGTGTGTGTGTGTGAGTGTCCGGGTTTATGTGAGGTTTGGTTCCAGGAAACATCCTTCCCCTTCCCCTCCCCATATCTCCTCCCTTATTCCCACCGTGGGTTCGAATCCCAGGTGATTAGACCTGCCCTAAGTCCATGGATCCAAGGTATCCATCCGTGGGCCCAACGGATTTCACCCCTTCCCCACTTTCCAAGGGCCAGGTCAATTCTAGCTATCCAGGAAACCAGTCGAAACAGAGGCAGCTACAGGAGGGGACACAAATATTTGTGCCCTGCAGTTACACACCCGTTCCGACAGGCTCGATCGCAATCTATCCAGATGAGAACACGTTCTCTTCCGACTAGACCACGCTGGAGTCGCTGTATGTCTCAAATTTGGTTCCTTTATTTATAGTTAGTATTTTTGGTGTATTAATTGATTTGTTTTAATTTTTTAATGACTTAGGTAGAGTGATTTAGGGAGTTGGGGGGGAGATCGAGTTGTGTGTGTAGTTGATTGTTCGAGATCGTGGTTTGTTAGTATTTATCTAGTTGGGTTCACCTAGTTGTGCTTGCGAGGGTTGAGCTCTGCTCTTTCGGCCCGCCTCTCAACTGCCAATCAATCAATTATTAATAACTAATAAAAAAAAATTCCACACACACACAGACACACACACACACCCAGGAAGCAGCTTGCAACAGCTGTCTAACGCTCATTTACATATTTACTGCTAAGTGACAGAGGGCATCAGAATGATAGAAACTCTGCTGATTTCCGTTTGTGCCATCACCGGGGGATCGAATGAGCTAGGATTACGAGTCGGGAGCGACGTCCACTCAGCAATAAAGCCCCCTAGTTTGTGTATTGGTGCAAAAGATAATTTGGGAGAGGTTAAGGGAAAGGAATGACGTTTGGTGGCCTTGAAAGCTCTGGAGGGGAGGGGGGTTGCCAGTTATGAATTAAAATTGTTATTTTTTAAGATAGGATATATATGCAAAAGACGTTACGAGATATAGTAAGAAAAGTGTTTCTGACTGAAGTTAGGTACTGTGTGATTGACTTGTATGTTACGAAAAAGAATATTTATTAGAAACTTAGATAATCTTTAGAAATGTTTCTTCTTAAATAGTTGCAAATTATTGTGTGAAAAGCCTATGGTTACCGTACCTTAAACAAACACTCGTGAGCACAATTAGTCCACGGGATTCAGAGAGAGTGAGAATGAACAGCGAAATAGTAACAAAAAATGTGACAATGAGGGGAAACTATGTCATTCAAACGTTAACCATATAAATTACAGTAACACTAACTGAGCGTCCACATACATATTCCAATCAATTTATGTTAACCATTTTAGGGTTGGTTAGGTTCGGTTATATATCTACATTAGTTTTTAACTCAAATGAAAAGAACTTAACTCATACATAATGAAATGAACAGTTTTATCATTTCATAAGAAAAAAAATAGAGAAAATATATTAATTCAGGAAAACTTGGCTTATTAGGCAAATCGGGCCTTGCATAGTAGGCTGAGAAGTGCGTTCTGGCTCCTAGGTACGACATATATATATATATATATATATATATATATATATATATATATATATATATATATATATATATATATATATATATATATATATATATGACATTGTCAGACCACGGAGGAAAAATGAAACAGGAATTTCCTTAAGTACTTTCGTATATTAAATACATCTTCAGAAGGTCATATATATGTCATACTTTCGTAATATACGAAAGTACTTAAGGAAATTTCTGTTTCATTTTTCCTCCGTGGTCTGACATTGTCACATTCTTAATCATGTGTTTATTTTCGTGATATACACATATAAATATATATATATATATATATATATATATATATATATATATATATATATATATATATATATATATATACAACTTTAGAACACTTTCCCACCAGGAGACTCGAACCCTAGCCAGCACAGAAGCCTTCCAGCAGTACTGGAAGTGTAATATGTGTCTTCCCATATTAACAGGGACTTGATGAAATTAACGTCTAAATGACCCCTCACTTGCTCTGGTGCTCTTGGGAGGTGTTGATCTTTGGGGTATTTAAATACTACGAAATTACCATCTCTTTTAAGGGTCTGAGCGGGTGGTGGAGAGGGTTAAGGCGTACCTGTTATGCCAGTTGCTGGAAGGCTTCTGTGCTGGCTAGGGTTCGAGTCTCCTGGTGGGAAAGTGTTCTAAAGTTGTATACTTAACTCTCGTGTGTAGGAGAGTTGTGCCTTAAGCAGAGACACTGTGTCTTCCCATATTAACAGGGACTTGATGAAATTAACGTCTAAATGACCCCTCACTTGCTCTGGTGCTCTTGGGAGGTGTTGATCTTTGGGGTATTTAAATACTCCGAAATTACCATCTCTTTTAAGGGTCTGAGCGGGTGGTGGAGAGGGTTAAGGCGTACCTGTTATGCCAGTTGCTGGAAGGCTTCTGTGCTGGCTAGGGTTCGAGTCTCCTGGTGGGAAAGTGTTCTAAAGTTGTATACTTAACTCTCGTGTGTAGGAGAGTTGTGCCTTAAGCAGAGACACTGTGTCTTCCCATATTAACAGGGACTTGATGAAATTAACGTCTAAATGACCCCTCACTTGCTCTGGTGCTCTTGGGAGGTGTTGATCTTTGGGGTATTTAAATACTCCGAAATTACCATCTCTTCTAAGGGTCTGAGCGGGTGGTGGAGAGGGTTAAGGCGTACCTGTTATGCCAGTTGCTGGAAGGCTTCTGTGCTGGCTAGGGTTCGAGTCTCCTGGTGGGAAAGTGTTCTAAAGTTGTATACTTAACTCTCGTGTTTAGGAGAGTTGTGCCTTAAGCAGAGACACTGTGTCTTCCCATATTAACAGGGACTTGATGAAATTAACGTCTAAATGACCCCTCACTTGCTCTGGTGCTCTTGGGAGGTGTTGATCTTTGGGGTATTTAAATACTCCGAAATTACCATCTCTTTTAAGGGTCTGAGCGGGTGGTGGAGAGGGTTAAGGCGTACCTGTTATGCCAGTTGCTGGAAGGCTTCTGTGCTGGCTAGGGTTCGAGTCTCCTGGTGGGAAAGTGTTCTAAAGTTGTATACTTAACTCTCGTGTTTAGGAGAGTTGTGCCATATATATACATATATATATATATATATATATATATATATATATATATATATATATATATATATATATATATATATATATTTATTTTTTATTTTATTTATTTATTTTTTAAAAATATGTTATATATATATATATGTATGTATATTTAAATATTGATATATACCTGTGGGTCCAGGAGGCCATCTGTGTCCCCTCAGATGGTCTCCCTTATCACAGTTTGTGTCTATGGATGTGTGTCTGTGTGTGTGTTTATCCCTGTGAGTGTCCGTGTGAGTGTGTGAGAGTCCGGTTGCGTGTGTGTCCGGTTATGCCTGTGGGTCCACGAGGCCATCTGTGTCCCCTCAGATGGTCTCCCTTATCACAGTCTATGGGTGTGTGTGAGTGTGAGTGCCCCTGTGAGTGTTCGGGTGAGGGTGTGTGTGTGTGTGAGTGTCCGGGTTTATGTGAGGTTTGGTTCCAGGAAACATCCTTCCCCTTCCCCTCCCCATATCTCCTCCCTTATTCCCACCGTGGGTTCGAATCCCAGGTGATTAGACCTGCCCTAAGTCCATGGATCCAAGGTATCCATCCGTGGGCCCAACGGATTTCACCCCTTCCCCACTTTCCAAGGGCCAGGTCAATTCTAGCTATCCAGGAAACCAGTCGAAACAGAGGCAGCTACAGGAGGGGACACAAATATTTGTGCCCTGCAGTTACACACCCGTTCCGACAGGCTCGATCGCAATCTATCCAGATGAGAACACGTTCTCTTCCGACTAGACCACGCTGGAGTCGCTGTATGTCTCAAATTTGGTTCCTTTATTTATAGTTAGTATTTTTGGTGTATTAATTGATTTGTTTTAATTTTTTAATGACTTAGGTAGAGTGATTTAGGGAGTTGGGGGGGAGATCGAGTTGTGTGTGTAGTTGATTGTTCGAGATCGTGGTTTGTTAGTATTTATCTAGTTGGGTTCACCTAGTTGTGCTTGCGAGGGTTGAGCTCTGCTCTTTCGGCCCGCCTCTCAACTGCCAATCAATCAATTATTAATAACTAATAAAAAAAAATTCCACACACACACAGACACACACACACACCCAGGAAGCAGCTTGCAACAGCTGTCTAACGCTCATTTACATATTTACTGCTAAGTGACAGAGGGCATCAGAATGATAGAAACTCTGCTGATTTCCGTTTGTGCCATCACCGGGGGATCGAATGAGCTAGGATTACGAGTCGGGAGCGACGTCCACTCAGCAATAAAGCCCCCTAGTTTGTGTATTGGTGCAAAAGATAATTTGGGAGAGGTTAAGGGAAAGGAATGACGTTTGGTGGCCTTGAAAGCTCTGGAGGGGAGGGGGGTTGCCAGTTATGAATTAAAATTGTTATTTTTTAAGATAGGATATATATGCAAAAGACGTTACGAGATATAGTAAGAAAAGTGTTTCTGACTGAAGTTAGGTACTGTGTGATTGACTTGTATGTTACGAAAAAGAATATTTATTAGAAACTTAGATAATCTTTAGAAATGTTTCTTCTTAAATAGTTGCAAATTATTGTGTGAAAAGCCTATGGTTACCGTACCTTAAACAAACACTCGTGAGCACAATTAGTCCACGGGATTCAGAGAGAGTGAGAATGAACAGCGAAATAGTAACAAAAAATGTGACAATGAGGGGAAACTATGTCATTCAAACGTTAACCATATAAATTACAGTAACACTAACTGAGCGTCCACATACATATTCCAATCAATTTATGTTAACCATTTTAGGGTTGGTTAGGTTCGGTTATATATCTACATTAGTTTTTAACTCAAATGAAAAGAACTTAACTCATACATAATGAAATGAACAGTTTTATCATTTCATAAGAAAAAAAATAGAGAAAATATATTAATTCAGGAAAACTTGGCTTATTAGGCAAATCGGGCCTTGCATAGTAGGCTGAGAAGTGCGTTCTGGCTCCTAGGTACGACATATATATATATATATATATATATATATATATATATATATATATATATATATATATATATATATATATATATATATATATATATATGACATTGTCAGACCACGGAGGAAAAATGAAACAGGAATTTCCTTAAGTACTTTCGTATATTAAATACATCTTCAGAAGGTCATATATATGTCATACTTTCGTAATATACGAAAGTACTTAAGGAAATTTCTGTTTCATTTTTCCTCCGTGGTCTGACATTGTCACATTCTTAATCATGTGTTTATTTTCGTGATATACACATATAAATATATATATATATATATATATATATATATATATATATATATATATATATATATATATATATACAACTTTAGAACACTTTCCCACCAGGAGACTCGAACCCTAGCCAGCACAGAAGCCTTCCAGCAGTACTGGAAGTGTAATATGTGTCTTCCCATATTAACAGGGACTTGATGAAATTAACGTCTAAATGACCCCTCACTTGCTCTGGTGCTCTTGGGAGGTGTTGATCTTTGGGGTATTTAAATACTACGAAATTACCATCTCTTTTAAGGGTCTGAGCGGGTGGTGGAGAGGGTTAAGGCGTACCTGTTATGCCAGTTGCTGGAAGGCTTCTGTGCTGGCTAGGGTTCGAGTCTCCTGGTGGGAAAGTGTTCTAAAGTTGTATACTTAACTCTCGTGTGTAGGAGAGTTGTGCCTTAAGCAGAGACACTGTGTCTTCCCATATTAACAGGGACTTGATGAAATTAACGTCTAAATGACCCCTCACTTGCTCTGGTGCTCTTGGGAGGTGTTGATCTTTGGGGTATTTAAATACTCCGAAATTACCATCTCTTTTAAGGGTCTGAGCGGGTGGTGGAGAGGGTTAAGGCGTACCTGTTATGCCAGTTGCTGGAAGGCTTCTGTGCTGGCTAGGGTTCGAGTCTCCTGGTGGGAAAGTGTTCTAAAGTTGTATACTTAACTCTCGTGTGTAGGAGAGTTGTGCCTTAAGCAGAGACACTGTGTCTTCCCATATTAACAGGGACTTGATGAAATTAACGTCTAAATGACCCCTCACTTGCTCTGGTGCTCTTGGGAGGTGTTGATCTTTGGGGTATTTAAATACTCCGAAATTACCATCTCTTCTAAGGGTCTGAGCGGGTGGTGGAGAGGGTTAAGGCGTACCTGTTATGCCAGTTGCTGGAAGGCTTCTGTGCTGGCTAGGGTTCGAGTCTCCTGGTGGGAAAGTGTTCTAAAGTTGTATACTTAACTCTCGTGTTTAGGAGAGTTGTGCCTTAAGCAGAGACACTGTGTCTTCCCATATTAACAGGGACTTGATGAAATTAACGTCTAAATGACCCCTCACTTGCTCTGGTGCTCTTGGGAGGTGTTGATCTTTGGGGTATTTAAATACTCCGAAATTACCATCTCTTTTAAGGGTCTGAGCGGGTGGTGGAGAGGGTTAAGGCGTACCTGTTATGCCAGTTGCTGGAAGGCTTCTGTGCTGGCTAGGGTTCGAGTCTCCTGGTGGGAAAGTGTTCTAAAGTTGTATACTTAACTCTCGTGTTTAGGAGAGTTGTGCCATATATATACATATATATATATATATATATATATATATATATATATATATATATATATATATATATATATATATTTATTTTTTATTTTATTTATTTATTTTTTAAAAATATGTTATATATATATATATGTATGTATATTTAAATATTGATATATACCTGTGGGTCCAGGAGGCCATCTGTGTCCCCTCAGATGGTCTCCCTTATCACAGTTTGTGTCTATGGATGTGTGTCTGTGTGTGTGTTTATCCCTGTGAGTGTCCGTGTGAGTGTGTGAGAGTCCGGTTGCGTGTGTGTCCGGTTATGCCTGTGGGTCCACGAGGCCATCTGTGTCCCCTCAGATGGTCTCCCTTATCACAGTCTATGGGTGTGTGTGAGTGTGAGTGCCCCTGTGAGTGTTCGGGTGAGGGTGTGTGTGTGTGTGAGTGTCCGGGTTTATGTGAGGTTTGGTTCCAGGAAACATCCTTCCCCTTCCCCTCCCCATATCTCCTCCCTTATTCCCACCGTGGGTTCG